>NC_050456.1:48898220-49067320 GCF_903995425.1 Onychomys torridus
AAAGAGAGAGATATATGTTGTACTCATCCCTGAAATGTTCAAAAAATTTTAAATGACGAGAGAGGGGGGGGGGAGGAGGGAGGGGGGAGGGAGGGAGGGAGAGAGGGAGGGAGGGAAGGAAGGAAGGAAGGAAGGAAGGAAGGAAGGAAGGAAGGAAGGAAGGAAGGAAGGAAAGGTATATTAAAAAAAAAAATAGGCGGGTCTGGTGGCACAAACCTTTTAACCCAGCACTTGGGAGGCCAATACAGGCAGATCTCTGTGAGTTTGAGTCTGTAGCCAGAATGGTCTACAAAGTACGTTCTGGGACAGCCAAAGCTATTACACAGAGAAACCCTGTCTTGGAAAATAAAAAAAGGAAAAAGAATAAAGAAAGCTACTGCAGTGAAAAACATGTAGTACTGACTTGAGCATAGCCACACAGATCAATGGGATTGAATGAGAAGTACAGAGGTCAGGTCAGGCCAGCACTCGGGAGGCAGAGGCAGTGGGTCTCTGTGAGTTCAGGGTCCGTACAGTCTACACAGAGAATTCCAAGCCAGCCAAAGCAACACAGGGAGACCCGCTCTCAAAACAAAACAAAATAGCAGGAAATTCATATAGACGCCGTCAGTTGATTGTCAACTGTTGTCAACTCAACAGAGGAAAGAGCCTGCAGGGTGGCTCATTTGGTGAAAGTCCTAGCCACCAAGTCCTGCAACCTGAGTTCAATCTACACACGGCCCACATGTGGAAGGAGAGAATTAATTCTACATTTGTCCTCTGCTATCCATATGTGCGGTGTGGCATCCTCACATACCAACACTCATGAA
Organism: Onychomys torridus; assembly: GCF_903995425.1. NCBI lineage: Eukaryota > Metazoa > Chordata > Mammalia > Rodentia > Cricetidae > Onychomys > Onychomys torridus. The sequence continues at coordinate 48,899,030 of NC_050456.1, forward strand.
AATAAATAAATGAAATAACATGTTTTAGAAATTTAGAAATATAGCTGAACTACTGGATTTCTACACACAAAAGATGTCTGTGCCATACCATATACAAAAGTAACTCAAAATGGGTCAAATACTTAAATGTAAGAGCCAGATTTATAAAATGTCATTTTTTTACATTTTATTTATTCTGCTTCATGTGTGGGCATGCAACATGCTACAGTACATGTGTGGAAGACAGAGGGTAATTTTTTTGTCCAATTCCAGGTCCTCAGGAATAGCAACAGGTACCTTTACCCATTAAGTCCTCTCGCTGGCCCATAAATCCATAAAATCCACAGTAGAAAACATAAGCATTCATTTTTGTGAAATTGGGCTACATAATAGGTTTTGTTGTTTTGTTTTAAAATGTTTTTTTCTTTCCATTTATTTTATGTATATGAGGATTTTGCCTGAGGATTTTGCCTGCGTGTCTGCCTGTGTACTACATATGTGCCTTGTGCCCTTGGAGATCAGAAGAAGGTGTTGGATCCTCTGCAATTGGAGTTCCAGATGGTTGTTGACTGCCAAACCATCTCTCCAGCCCTAGTCAACAGTTTTTGGTTTTACTATTATTATTTTTATAAGAAAATGGCCTGTATCTTCTATTTATTTATTTATTTATTTATTTATTTATTTATTTATTTATCTGTCTATTTTTTAAAGATGTCTTTATTTTATGTATATGGATGTTTTGTCTGCACACCAGAAGATGACATCAGATCCTTTAGGGCTACACTTATTATTGGTTGTGAGCTGCCATGTGGTTGCTAGGAATTGAACTCACAACCTCTGAAAGAGCAGCTAGTGCCCTTAACCAATGAGTCATCTCTCCAGCCTTTTTTTTTTTTTTTAATTTTATTTTTTATGAAACCAAAAGCACAAGAACTTAGAAAAACCTAATTACAGGGGGGAAGTGAAATAAAGCTGGGGACATAGTGTTGTATAATGGCATGCAGTGGCCTTGGTGGGTTTGAGTCAAGGAGCCTGGTGGGTGAGGGAGACACATCACATGGGTAGTGGCCAAGGGGGCATGGTGGGAAGTTACACCATGCAGACATGGCCTCCATGTGGAAAGTTTTATTAGTAAAGGGGAAAGGGAGAGAGAATATAGAGGAGAGAGAGAGAAGAGGGAAGAAGGAAAAAGGGAGAGGGTTTTCTCTTAAAGGGGACTTGATGTAAGATGAGTCAGGATGTTGGGTGGGTCCCCAACAGGCGGGTCCGAATGTTAACATTCTTCCCTTTTTGATTATTATAAAAAGGTGAGTTATGGATAGCAAGTAGGGGACAGATAAGAGCACCAAATTCTCAAGACTGCTTCCTGCTGATTTGGGGATAAAGTGGGGAGGGAGAGGTTGGGAGTCAGGGTTGCACACAGTGGGAGGTATGAGTGGAGAAGCATTTAGTTAGCTGTCATCCTGGAGACCCCTTGAGGGAGCTAAGAAGGCAAATTACTAGGAAAAAATAGATCATTATCACTGGCCTCATGAGCAGGGCTAGCCATGGGAATAGTAGTGCCAGAAAGAATGGGATGGAGGGGTTGGGGGTTTAGCTCAGTGGTAGAGCGCTTGCCTAGCAAGCACAAGGCCCTGGGTTCAATCCTCAGCTCAAAAAAAAAAAAAAAAAAAAAAAGAATGGGATGGAGAAGTGTCCTGGTTGTACAGAAGAGGGAAGGGTGGATGAGCCAGACAAAAGAGCAGACATGCCCTTGAGTGTGGTGATATTTTATTTGTGCAACCCAATAAAGTTTATCTGAGGATCAGAGGAAAAAGCCAGCCACTACATTAAACACAGAAGTCAGTCAATGGTAGCACACTCCTTTAACCTTATCATTCAGGAGGCAGGGATCTGTCAGGATCTCTGTGAGTTCAAGGCCACACTGGGAACAGAGCCAGGTGTGGTGGCACATGCCTTAAATTCCAACACTAGTTAACCATGGAGGTCTGGAGGTCTGTACAGATAGGAAGTGACAGAGCTGGGCAGGAAGAGGAAGTGATGTGGCTGGACAGAGAGCAAATGAGAGAGTAGAATAGGCATGGGTAGACAGGAAGTAGGATTCTTTGGAGACTGAGGTATCATGAGGTGAGGTTGGCTTGTGGCTTTTCCCTACTCCTCTGATCTCTCAGGTTTTCACCGCTATATCTGGCTCTGGGTTTTTATTTAATAAGACTGTTTAGCAATTTGTCTACACTTGAGTCTGGAATGGTGGTACCAGCAGTGATGTACCAGGAGCCTGGGGGAATGGCATGCCAAATCAGGAGCACAGGAGCCATCACATCTGTTTCTCTAGAGGTGGGAAATGCCTCTATCTAGCCTGTAAAAGTGTCAACGAATTAGGAGATAATGGAGTTTTTTTAATGAGTGGGCATGTGGGTGAAATTAACCTGCCAGTATTCCCCGGTTAGTGTCCTCGGTTGGTGCAGTGGCTGGTGGTGTATCTGGAGGGTCTTTGAGGGTCTGGCCTTGGCATGAGTCAGGTGGGTCTGTGCAGGAACCTGTGTCTGTAAAACAACTGGAACAGATTTGCATCTTGGTGTCATAGCAAAATGGCTTTGGGTTAAAAGGATGAACATTTTCTAGGGCCTGATTTCAGCCCAATAAAACATATATTTAAATCTATAACCAGAGGAAATTTACTGAATGGAAATGGTTGAGTAAGTGAAGGAGGAAGAGGGAGGCTTCCCTAACCTCTCTAATGCTAACATGCCTCTAAAAGCTGGGACCAGTAAAATCCACAGAAATTTAAGGACTTCCAAAAACTGTTTGTAATCTGTGCTCTATCAGTTTATCAAAAACAACATTTATCAATGTTAAAACTCTGAACCTCTGAAGTTACATCTGAAACCAGTTTATCCTGTATCATGAGGCACACCTGTCTGTACTTACTTTTTTTTTTTTTTTTTTTTTTTTTTTGGTTTTTCAAGACAGGGTTTCTCTGTGTAGCTTTGCCCCTTTCCTGGATCTCTCTCTGTAGACCAGGCTGGCCTCAAACTCACAAAGATCCTCCTGCCTCTGCCTCCCAGTGCTGGGATTAAAGGTGTGTGCCACCAATGCCCAGCCTGTCTGTACTTTTAACAGGAAACTTACTAATGAGCTACCAAGGTGCTACAAGCCTTGGAGTTGGGGGAGAGAGCTGTTAAAACTGACAAACATCATTAGATCTGAGAAAGATAGGTAAGTGAACAGAAGTGAGGCAGCTTTCCTATCTTCACATAAAAAACCTTAAAGCATCTTCTTCTTCTCTAATTCACCAGGAGATTCTGAGAGCAGTCATTGCAATGTGAGTTGATCCCTTTTTTGAGTCTGGTAGCTAGGTGAACTGTGTCTAGACTTAGTACTAGCTCTAAGAGAGTGAGGCCTGTGAATTTTACATAGAGAACAGAGAAGCCTTGGTTGCTGCTGTTGAATCGACAAAGCCTGGTTGCCAAACAGCATCAGAGATCTGAGAAGGATAAATTTTACCCAGGTTAGTGATCAAAAGTGACAGAGACTTACCTCCTGGCTACCTAGACAGCCACCCCAGGGTCTTCCACGATTGTTGATGGCAGAGGTCTCTGGGCAACATCATCAGTTTTCGGCTGCCAGGTCTAGGCCTCCCAGGCCTCAGAAGATCCAACAGTTGTAGGGACTTGTGAGGAGGATCAGCCTACCTTGCCTAGGTAAAGAGTGAGGCCATGGACTCCCAGAGTCCTGTAGTTCATGGTCTGAAGAAGGCCCTGCAGCTGTCAAGGCAAAAGGCAGTAGTTGTGAAAGGCAGGTTTGCTCAGTGGCTGGTGCTGCCACTCTGGAGGAAGTTCGGGTGGAGGTTCTTCTGTGCCCACCCATCTTTGGAGGAAGTAAAGGTGCTGCTAGGAGCTAGCATGTCTCTCTATCACGAAAAGCTTTTTGATTAACCATTTTAACTGCCATATTCTGCAGATCTCTGAGCATTTGAAGACTGTCTGTCGATTAGGGATGAATGACTGATACTAGCTTATGTCCCCTAGCATTCTCCAGTATGTTAGCAGCTTTCATAAGACTCGCACTTACCTCCTCCTGAGAAGAGTGACAGGGGAAAAGTCCCAGGGCCAAGTGGGAACAGGAGAAAAGAGGCTTGTGAGTTGAGGTGCGGCCCAACTCTGAGAAAAGGACCCTCTCAGGGGACCAGAAACTCCACTATAGAATATATATCTTGTTTATCAAATACCTTATTTATCAAATCTATGACATCATTCATTTAAATTGTCTAGAAGCTTGGTGTTGAACATTTGGCAAAGACATAGGTATAGCTCTCTAAGTTAGCTTTTGTTGATCTGAATAGATCTTTACAATTTTCCATTTCTGTTATCATATGGAGTATGTTATAAACCAGAGCTGATGGGGCTGGAGAGATGGCTCAGAGGTTAAGAGCACCGACTGCTCTTCCAGAGGTCCTGAGTTCAATTCCCAGCACCCACATGGTGGCTCACAACCATCTGTAATGAGATCTGGCGCCCTCTTCTGTATACATAATAAATAAATAAATCCTTTGAAAAATAAATAAATAAACCAGAGTTGAATCAAGTATAGCTATACATTTCTATCATACAAAAAGTTCATACCAATGCAAAATATTTGAGGCTTGTTGCTCTTTCATAACTGGAGTTTTGTCATTATTTTTAATCTTAATGTAAACATTTGAGAAGCACGTGATCCTAGGCTAGCTCTGTAAAAAAGGTTCAAAAGAAGCAAGATCATTAAGGGGCCAGCTAAGGCAGACACCAGGGTGGTTTCCTTGTTGCTGCTGCCTTTCTCTGTCATGGATCCACTTCTTCAGCAGGGCCATGGAGTTTCTAATGATCCCTGAGCAGCCCTGAACAGTTAACATAAAAGCAGCATTGCTCTCCCAAGGCTGTACATAGGGAACCAATTGAACAAATTTTAGGTCAAGGCCCCTTCTATCCTGGAGAACTATCTTAGTCAGGGAGGAGAACAATTCCTCTAAATGTGTAACTGATTTTTCTCGGGCAGTGACATCTGCATCTACTGCATCTACTGCCACTCTGAAGGCCCTATAGTTCTGATCTTTGAGTATAGCCTGATTATAATCCTGAATGATTTATATAGAAATACTATTTTAAGGCCATATAATACCTCTTTGGATCTGCATAAAGAATGTCAAGTGTCTTATCTTATTGCAGAACCATTTTAGTTAATCTATCAATTAACAGCTCTGGCCCCAGTTTCCTAGGATGTCAATGGGCACTATAGGTGGAGTTTCTCTTTCACTTGGCCTTTTTAGCCTGTTTTTGGGGCAAGGATGATGTACTCTTTTCTATAGCTACTTCAAGCTGAAGCAGGGCATAGATGGTCAGAACCCCACAAGACTGAAAGGCTGGTCAAAGGTAAGGAGGGAATTTAGGCAATGGGGCATTTAATCAGAAGCATGTGGTTATTTAACCCAGTTTTAGAGACAGCAAACAATCACATTGGCTGGGCTGGTCCACATCAGACTTTAGCAAGTCCAGTTGTAAAACGACACTCTGTAGCCTTTGTGGGTTCGAGTCAAGGTGCCCCATGGGTGAAGGAGACATGCTATGTGGGGCACAGAATAAAGTTACTCACACCATGCAGACACAGAATCCACGTGGAAAGTTTTATTATTAAAGGGGGAGGGGAGAAAGAATAGAGAGAGAGGGAAAGAGGGAAAGAGGGAAAGTAAAGGTGTGCGCTACCTCATGGCAAGAGAGAGAGAGGAAGAGGGAAGAAGGAAAAAGGGGAAGGAGTTTTCTCTTAAAGGGGACTTTATGTAAGATGAGTCAGGATGCTGGGCAGGTCCCCAAGGAGTGGGTCTGAATGCTAACACATAGCTCAGTAAGCAGACAGTTTTTATAGCATACACAGGCTTTCCCAGCACTGTAGACTCTCTGGTAATTGTGAATGCCTGCAATCCCAGCTCTTGGGATCAGGAGCTCAATGTCATCTTCAGCTTGATAGAGTTTGAGGTTGGCCTGTGATATATGAGACACTGTCTCAAAGAAAAAATCTACTCATCAACGTGGACTAAAGTATTTATAAATCATACACCTATTAAGGGTCTAGTACCCACAATACACAAGGGACTTGTACAACTCAACAATAAAAGACAAGCAGCCCATATAAAATGGAGTGGAGAAGGCTGGTGTACACAAAGCCCCACTTTTGATTCAGCATCACAGAAACCAGGTAAATTGATGCTGTCTGTAATCCTAATCCTAGAACTTGGAAGGTAGCAGGAGCATCAGGAGTTCAAGGTCAACAGCTACATAACAAGTTCAAGCTTACATAACAAGCTAGCCTGAGCTACATAAAATGTTTCAAAAACCACCAGCATCACCACCAATATATATATATATATATACAAAACAAAATACCCCACAAACAAAACAAAAATAAATTCAGGAAAAGATTTGCATAAATGTTACTCTAAAGAAGATAGAAAATAAGCCCAGTAAGCAAATAAGAAAAGACTTAATGGCACGGATTGTTAGAGACACACAACTAAAAGCCGCAGTGGTATACCAATCCACACCCAGTAGAATAATTATAGTACATATACATTGGGTCAGAGTTTTGATATAGAGCCTAGCCTGTGCTCACACTTGGGATCTGCCTGCCTCAGGTTCTCAACTGTTGGGATCATTGGTGTGTAAACATAACCAGATATAATTTATTGAAAGAGAGAAAAATGGAGGACCTGAAAAAGTGTGTAAGTGGTTAAGAGTACTTCCTGTTCTTGCAGAGAACCTGAGTTTGAATCCCGGCATCCCATGTTGGACGGCTCACAACTACTTGCAACTCCAGTTCCAGGGGATCTGACATCCTCTTGTGGCCTCCACATGCACACACACATATATACACATAAATAACAAAATAAATCTTTTAAGACAAATAAATTAAACTCTGAGTTACCATATGTAGAATTCCACTTCTTGGTTTACATCCAGAAGAACTGAAATCACAAAAAGTTATATATAACATTCATGGCAGCATTATTTATAACATACAAAAATGGGAAGAGTTCTCGCTTTCACCAGCTGATGAATGGAGAAGCAACATGTCAGTTATCACCCACTGAAATATTAGTCAGTGTTCAGCTGGAACCTCCAGCTCACTCCTGCTTCATACGGAAAGCCCCATTCCTCTCTCTCCAAACCCAGACCTCTCAGAGAATCTCCAACAAAGGAAAGGTACAAAAAAGGCCAATTCCGCATTCTTGGTGGCTTCAGCAGCTCCTCCCCTGAAGTTGCCAGTAGCCCAAGACCCCGCATAAATTACAGACCCAGCTTGTGGAGGACACGTCATTGCCCCCTCACCTACAGGGTATATAAGCTCCCTGCTTTAATTTGGTTGTGTGACTTCTTGGGCCCAGATCTCTGGGGCTGGAGGGCTCACCTGGGAGTTGCTCTGCTCAAATAAACATGTTCATTTTACTTTATCAATTCGTCTTGATCTGGTGTACTGTGTTGGATGAGAAACCTATTATTATATTACAGAAAACTTATTAGTCGGCAATAAAGGGAATGAGGTATCCATGCAGGGTACAGGGGCCTTGTGTAGTTATGCAAAGTGAAGGAGACCAGACTCAAAAGCCCACACCCTGTGTGGTTTCCACAGTGGCAGAGTGGTTAACTGGGGGCTGGGGAAGTATGCAGCTTCTTTCTGGAGTGATGGGAATATTCTGGAATGAGATAATAGTGATGGACAAACAACACTATGAGTCTAGTTAAATAAACAAAACTCTGAAATGCTTAAAATGATAGCTTTTGTGTCATGTGAAATTTATATCAGAAAAAAGGGGGTGTGGCTGGGCGGTGGTGGCGCACGCCTTTAATCCCAGCACTGAAGAGGCAGAGGCAGGTGGATCTCTGTGAGTTTGAGGCCAGTCTGGTCTATGGAGAGAGTTCCAGGACAGCTAAAGCTACACAGAGAAACCTTGTCTTAAAAACAAACAAACAAACAAACAAACAAAAAAGATTAAATTAATTTAAAAAAACAACAACAGCAAAAAAAAAAAAAAAAAAAAAAAACGCCTCTTCCCTCAAGGAAAATCCCAGTTCTAGCTGGCTTCAGTGGTAATTTCCACCTAAACGTATGAAAAAGGATCAAAGTCCTTCAGAAAATGGAAGGGAAATGGCATGTGCCAGCTCTTTTTAAAAGCCGGCCTTATGTGAACACCCAAATCGGACAATACATTTGATGATAAGATTACAAGAACACAATGAACCTGCAATGGACACAGACACAGGATACTTGGAACAACATTTTCGTTAATCAAATCCAGCAACAGAGAGAAGGGAAATGAGGCACCACCAGATCGGGCTGACGTTAGGCAGGAAAACCTGGTTCAGCATGGAGAATCAGTTATCGGAACTTACCACGGTAGCACAAGTCTTAAAAACTGTAGGATCATCTCGTTAGAGTGTTGTAAAAAAATGACCTGACAAAGTTTAAAAGCCACTCAGCAAACTAAATATAGAAGGGGACTTTCTCATTGCAATGTAATACCTATTACTTCCCCTAAAGACCGAGAAAAGGGAAAAACATGCCTTCCCTACTTTTTACCAATGTATATACATAGTTTTTTGTTTGTTTGTTTTGCTTTTTGAGATAGGTTTTCTCTTTGTAACAGCCCTGGCTGTCATGGAACTTGCTCTGTAGCCCAGGCTGGCCTCGAACTCACTCACAGAGATCCACCTGCCTCTGCCTCCCGAGTGCTGGGATTAAAAGCATGCACCACCTGGCCTGTATCAATATAATGTGCATTGGTGTTTTTCTTTGCATGTCTGTCTAGACAGTTGTGAGCTGACATGTGGGTGCTGGGAATTGAACCCAGGTCCTCTAAAGAGCAGCCAGTACTCTTAACCACTGAGCCATCTCTCCAGCCCTCTTGTCAATATTTTACTGTCATCCCAGACAGCACGAAAGGCACAGAATAGAAACAAAAAGGACGGGCGGTGGTGGTGCACGCCTTCAATCCCAGCACTCGGGAGGCAGAGGCAGGTGGATCTCTGTGAGTTCAAGGCCAGCCTGGTCTACAGAGCGAGATCCAGGACAGGCACCAAAACTACACAGGGAAACCCTGTCTGGAAAAACAAACAAACAAACAAACAAAAAGAAAGAAAGAAAGAAAGGAAAGAGAAACAAAAAGGAACAGACTGGAAAGGGAGGAGGGTGAAGAGACACATGCCTATAATCCCAAGACTCAGCAGCCTGAGGCAGGAGGGTTGTGAGCTCCAGACCAGCTGAGGCCAGGTAGTTGAGAGAGAAGAGAGTGGGAAATGAGGGTTCAAGACAGAGTCTCACTACGTAGCCCTGTCTGGCCTTAAACTCACAGAGATCTGCCTGCCTCTGCCAGCCTAATGCTGGCATTGAAGGTGTTGTCACCAAGCCCCAGAAGCTTTCCCATTTTTACTGTATATATTCACAAACCTAGTCAACAAACTACATGGCGGCTTCATTAATCATCGCGAGTTGCTCATCTTTGTGTCTTCCAGGTGTTCAGGCTCGGCAGCAAGGACTCTGAGCCATCTTGCCGGCCCCTTGGTTTTCATTTTGATAGGTTAAGGTTTGAGCAAATACATCACTGAGAAGATCGATGGAAGAGAACTATGTGAAAAGATTTCCAGACTCAGGCGCCACCGGGAAAACAGTGAATTATAACCACAAGAAACACCACTACCTACCCAGTAGAGTGGCTAAAACTGAAAACTACCAATAGCACAAGTTTGGGTAAGGATGGGAAAGCTAGCAGGCATGTGAAATGGTGTGGCCACTTTCAAAAGACATTTTGCAGTTGTTGGTTTTTTTTTTTTTAATAAACTTAAATGTTTATGTGACTTGATAATCCTCTTGTATAATGTTAGACGGACCAGCCTTAATACCGTACTTCCCAGGGGCTCGGGAGAGAAACTATGAACAGCGAGGACTATTTTTGGGGAATAGAATCTCAGCACACCAAGCTCTTTATCCATTCACTTTAATTCTTCTGGCATAACATCCTATCTACACAGCTTCAGTTCTGTTCTCGTGCCTAGCTCCTTTCTTGTCTGATATCTCTCTCTATTCATCTACTTCTCCCTCTAAGTTCTATCTTAATTCTCTCGTCTTAATTCTGCCTCATGTAGGTCCTTTTCATCTCGTTCTTACCCAGCTAGTACTTCCCCGTCTGACTCTTCCTCATCTTCCATCTCGTCCACACGTTCTCTCTGGTCCAAATCCTCCTTATCCCTCTCCATTCTCCATCTCTAAGTTCTTCACATTCCTCCCAAGTCTCCCAGGAATCCAGTTATAAACCAAAGCAATAGCAATCCCCTGGTTGAGCAAGGTCACCAGGCTTGAATTCTCACAGGGTCATAAAGGCAGGTAAGAATTTTCCTCCGGCAGTGACCACCAGGCTTTCTTTTACAATCCAAATGGGAGTGGTAAAGGAGGAGGTCAACTGAGTGCTAATGAACAGTTAGTATACCAAAAAGGGGTCTATGTGCTCCGTCTACATTCCTAGAAGTGGTTAGGTAAGAAGTTAGGGGTCTATTAGTGAGGTTGTATAAGAAAGGAAGGTCTCACCCTAAATTGCACAAGAAATAAAGCTATCCCCTGACCTAGGAGACAGGTGTAGTTTCATTCAGCCTTGGATGCTTGATAGGCATTTTAGATAAATACACTATTAGGAGTTCTTTGGAAGCACATAAGAAAATCACTTTAGGAACCAGCTTATATATATATATATATATATATATATATATATATATATATATATATATATATATATATGAGCAAAACTATCACCAAGACTTCTTAAGCCATGGCTTGACCTTTGGAGAAGTCCTTGACTTTTCCAAGTAGTAGCTTTTGTGATAGTAGCTGGATTCCATTATACTTTCCTGCGGCTTGCAACACAACTCAGTTATAAATTTGTCTCAGAGAAATGGAAACACATGTCCACTTCCCATCAGTATTTAGCTTTATTCCTAGGAGCCCAAATTGTAAACAACTGAGGTGCCCATCAACAGATGAACTGACATAAAACGGGTCATGTCCAGATAATGGACTACGACTCCATCACAAGGAAGAACTGGTGGCAGACGTGACACTGTGTGTGCATCTGAAAAAAAGTCACAATGAGAGAAAGAAGAGAGGTGGAGAGGGGTTCCCATGTGTGTTCCAATTTATGTGGAACTCTAGAAAACACAGGTCTAACCTCCATGGTGGCAGAGCTGTAGCCCCACAGGACAGAGCAAGTGCATGGGACACACTCTGGGTGATGAGGATGCTCAGACTGTGGCTGTGCTGGCAGCATGGCTTTTTAGGGCCACAGTCATCGTCCATGTAAGACTGGTACAATAGGCTACAGATGCACACCAGGAGCACGTGCAAGACCCCAGCATTAATCCCTAGCCTGGGGAAAACACAGCTAAGTGAAACCAAAGGAAGGGATGAATTCGATGAAAGCATTTTAAAGGGCTCACATGTTTAGCAGTGCAAGGCCTTAGGTACAACCTCCAGTGCACACACACACACACACACACACACACACACGTGCGCATTGAACCCCCTAGAAGTAATATATTATTATTATAGACAGCTTCAAAGTTACAGAAAAATAGAAGGGGAAAAACAGAAATATAGTACTCATGTATGAAATTCTCAAAAATCTTCATTGAAGTCTTAAAAGCTAAGATCTTACAGTTCCAGTTAGTACATTGGGTATTATAATTATTCCATCATTCTGTAGATTTAACATTTAACTGCAAGTGTTTAGGGCAGGCTGGATATGCATGTCTGGTAAAGTGCTGAGTGTTTGCACCAGGGAGCCTCTGATCCCGCTGTTCTTCATTATCTTCAGCGGTGCCTGGAAGCCATTGAGACATTAGTATCTGTCCTTCCAAATTCACCCACTGCACATGTGGTATAAAGGGAAAATAGCATTTACAGATATTAGTACATGTCAAACTCTCTCACATAGTGTTTCAATTACACAAGGCTGGCTTTACTTCTCTTTCATGACAGAAATCATTGGGTCCCTCAGGATAAGACTGAAGGGAACAGGGACTGGAGAGAGAGCTCAGTGGTTAAGAGCACTGACTGATCTTCCAGAAGACCTGGGTTCAATTCCCAGCACCCACATGGTGACTCACATTCATTCAGAACTCCAGTTCAGGATATCTAACACCCCCTTCATACCTCCACGTGATGCACATTCATACATACAAGTCAAGCATACACCTAAAACAAATTTAAAAAGATTTTTTGTTTTTTGTTTTGGTTTTTCGAAAAAGGGTTTCACTGTGTAGCTTTGCGCCTTTCTTGGAACTCTCTTTGGAGACCAGGCTGGCCTCGAACTCACGGAGATCCGCCTGGCTCTGCCTCCCGAGTGCTGGGATTAAAGGCATGCGCCACCACCGCCTGGCCTAAAAAGGTTTTTTAAAGACTGAAGGGTATAGAATCAGAGTTCTTGGTTCAAACAGTAGGTCTATCACTTGCTACATGACTTTGGACATGTTAAACTCCTGTGTATTTGAACAGTAGCAGACAGGCAGGACCTATGAAGATTTGTCCAGAGAATTGTTTTTTCCTGAGAGAGAGAGCCTCGTGTAGATTTTACTCTATAGTTGATTCTCTGCCACCACTTCCCAACTCTTGGAATTACAGGCATATACCACCATGCCTGGTTTTGGCATATTTGATTTTAAGTCTTCACTGGGCACATGATGAGCCCTAAGTCAGTAATAACTGCAATACCAAAGCCTTCCAGGGGTCCCCAGAGGATTTCAGGTCCCTGGCTTTGAAGAAAATGGTGGTGCTCTGGGGTCTGTCTCCAGAGACTATTGTAACCTACCTAGACTAGCAGTTCCTGGGCTGCAGCCTTTATAGGATTTGGGGTTTATTGCAATAATGGTAATGACTCCTTATGTTTTTATGGCACCTGTGGGTTTATAAAGCACTTTGGGTAGCTTCTGAAAAAGGCTTTATTATAATTCCATTTTACAGAAGAACCTGGGAGGGGCTGGAGCCGTGCTGAAGGAGGTTTCACAGCTAGTAGAAGACTGAAACCCAGGGTAGCAGACTCCAGCCACATGACGTGGAGTTTTCCCAGCTGGTTCTGCCTCCCATACTCTCGGTACTGAGTTTCTATGCTCAGTGTTCAGTTTGGAAGGGAGGGAGACCTGGGCAGGCCTGAGGTATGTCTCATTACTATCAGGACAGTGCCGACAGGCCCTGGCCGCGCTTTAGGTGGTGTTCCTATGAAGCCGCTGTCTGTACAGCAGGTCTTCCTGGGACCACCTGGCATCAGAGCACAGGAAAGGAAGAGCTCAGTCCCCTGGAGGCTCTGCGTTCATTATCAGTTAGAGACAGGCTGAAGAATTGCTGGCGCTGGACATGGGAGCAGAGCGCAGTTTCTGGCAGGCTGGGGTGGGCGGGGTGCAGGGTAGGGACAGGAAAGGACACAGGAAGTGCCTTGAGGTGGCAGGAGTGTTCCACGTCTTGGGTTGGGGTGGGGTTCCACTGGTGTGTGATGTAGAAGCCACTGGAATTTTCCCTGGAAGGCACAGAAGATAGCGCACTTCATTGCATAGAAGTTGCAACTCCATTTTTGAGCAGAAGCAGGAAGACTGCCACAGTTCAAGGCCAATCTGGTCTACATAGGGAGTTGCAGGCCAGCTAGGGCTATATAGCAAGATCTTGTCTCAAAAAAGAAAAAAAAATTAAAATGCTGTATTACAAAACCAAAACAAAACCCAACCTTTCTCCAAAGCATCTCCTTGTTTTTAACCCCAAAGTAAAATAAATAAATAAATAATAAATAAAAAATGTAGCTTTGCTGGGCAGTGGTGGTGCACGCCTCTAATCCCAGCACTCTGGAGGCAGAGACAGTCGGGTCTCTGAGGTCGAGGCCAGCCTGGTCTACAGAATGAGTTCCAAGACAGCTGAGGCTATACAGAGAAAGCCTGTCTCGAATAACAAAACAAAAAAGCAAACTAACAAAATGTAGCTTATGCTGAAAGTGAGGACTTTGCAGGGAAGAGTCACAGTGCAGGGAGCCTGGAAGCATCCTGTGTCTCCTGAGTAAGAGGGCATGGGCCCCATGATGTGAAGTGACCTATGCTGTGAGGCCTGGAAGCTTTGAGGAACCCGGTTTCTCTCTACAGTTGAACTATTGTCCAAGCACCTGGATGGAGGGGTCAGGCATATAGTTCTCTGCAGCAGAGGCTGAGGTAGCTTTTTTTTTTGCCTTTCCCCTCCCTCCGTGCTGAGGGCTGGGTGGTTTTCTAAGACCATTGCTGGCCGGGCTGTGTTCTCAGTCTACATGCCAATAGGAAGCAGATTTTCACCAGCGGGTCTGAGAATGAGTCTATCTCTGGATCTATTTCTGACCTAAATGTTCAATAAAAACCAGCCCACAAGCATCCACGAATCCGTGTGCATCAAATAAATCGTGTTTAATAACAGATGGCAAAAACTACTCAAAATGCAAGGCTGGGCGTGGTGGTGTGGGTCTTTCTCTGTGAGTTCCCGGTTAGCCTGGTCCACACAGCAAATTCGGGACCAGCAGGGGCAGGATTGCTCAGTGGACACAGGCGCCTGCTGCTATACTTTGCAGCCTGAGTTTGATGCCCAGACCCCACATAGTAGAAAGAGAGGAACTAACGCCTACAGCTGTTCTCTGATATCCGTGTACTTAGTGTGGTGTGCGTGCCCTTCCCCACAAAATAAATAATAAAGTAAAACAATATCCAAGGGGGAGTTCCTAACAATGAAGGTGGGATGTTTTCATTTCATCTCTTGGAATTAACCAGAACTAGTCACGAAAAACAATTATAATGGATTTTAGCAATACACTCAAGTGAACACACCATAATTTTTCTTCTGTTGATGAGTCTGTGACCATGAGGTATTTAAAAAATTTCTGTTGAGAGATGTTTAAAAATAATAGGAGCAGCAATGAAACATATTCGGCCATGAGTGGCACTGTGGGAGGCGGGTGACAGAGACGTGGGACCTCGTGAACCAGCCTGTTTCGTGTACTTCTTTTCTTTTCTTTTCTTTTTTTTCGGTATAATATGCTTTTTTTATTCTTTTCTTTCATGTTTTTGAGATGAGGTCTCACTAGGTAGTCCTGGCTAGCCTGAAATTCATAACAATCTTGCCTTCCAAGTGAAGTTACAGGTTTGCGCCACCTCATTTGGCTATAAGAAGCTTTAAAACCATCACGCTTAGGTAAAAAGAAAACTTGACTTAAAAAAATTAAATAGAGAATTAATAGGTTCCGAGAACAACCTATTAAAATCAATCACGAGCACAAGTCAAAGGTATTCCTCCTTCAGAGCCTCTCCCATTCTTGTATTTTTGGTTGTGAGCCTAACCTCTAACGGCTGAGCCATCTCTCCAGCCCAACCCATTCTTGAGTTCTCAGGTTTCCTTAGTAAATCAGTGTTTGGTTTGCTCAAAATAACACTAATTCCCCAAATCGACTTATAACTCTTCCTAAGTGTCCTCCGGGGATCGTTCCAAGGCTTCCTGCACTGCAGATCTGGGGATGCACGAATCCTCAGAAATGGTGCTGTTTTCGTATATGACCTGCGCATCTACTCCGTCACACTTTACTCTCTAGGTCACTTGCAATAGCTGCACACCAGCCTCTTTTGTCACGGTGACAAAAGACCCTAGGAGACAACTCACGAGAGGAAAGGCTGAGGTTGGCTCATAGCTTCAGAGGTTACAGCATGGTTGACTCTGCATTGGTCTGGGGCCTGTGCCTACAGAGAGCATCATGGTGAAAGGGAAGGTGGGTCAGGGAAGTTCACCCATGATACCCAGGAAGCAGGAAGCAATATGTTCCCTTCTCTTGTTCTACCCTATGGATAGAGCAGCCCACAAATCTACATGTCAAGTTTTGTCTTGTTTTTTTGAGACAGGGTTTCTCTGTTTTGCTCTGGCTGTCTTGGAAATCACTCTGTAGACCAGACTGGCCTCGAACTCACAGAGATTCATCTGCCTCTGCCTCCCGAGTGCTGGGATTAAAGGCATGCACCACCACCACCTGACAAGGGTCTTCCTTGCTTATTTGTCTTAGGGAATGCCCTCATAGACACACAGTGAAGCATACTTAAGTATCTCTCAACTTCCATCAAGATGACAAGATTAACCATGCCAGCCTAACCCAACGTCACACTAGGCAACAGCTGTTATTGTGTGTTGTTCTGGGAATAACAGCAAGGAAAGATGTTGTAAGGTTCAGTGTAGATGCACTGGCTTTTTCAGTCTTCAGTTGGCTTAATTGAAGAATGTGGAACTCTCGTGTACAGAGTGAACAGACAGATAACTGTATTTAGAAATTAAGGCCAAGTGCTTACTTGGCATTCACAAAGCCTTGGGTTGGATTCCCAGCACCAAATAAAAACCGGCATAAATGGTCCACACCTGTAATCTCTGTACTCAGGAGGTAGAGGCAGGAAGATTAAAAGTTCAAGGTTATACCCTGCTACATAGAGAGGTGGAGGTCAGCCTGGGCTACGTGAGGCTCTATTTAAAAAAAAAAAAAAAAAAGAGGAGGAGGAGAGGAAGAAGAAGAGAAAACAAGAAAGAAAGAAGGCAGGAAGAAGCACACTTAACTCTTGGAGAGAAGAGAAAATCAAAACTAAAATAGAAGTTATCTAGAAAAAAATGTTACAACGAATGTTTTCATCATTCACTTATTCATCGGCTCACTCAGCAGGCATGTGTTAAACTCTGCTCCTGGGACCGTGAGAGCTAAAGAGATTCAAAGCCCTGTCCAGGAAGCTCTCACATTCTCCTGACATGAATAGACCAGACTAAATGAGTGACTGAGCATCCCTCAGTACAGCCTCCTAGATCAAACAGGTTAAGGAAGAGGGCCTGAGGATGGAGAGAGAGGCAAGGCCCTGTATAAAGCTGACTGACTCAGCCAGGTTCACCGGTGTCCTCCTGGCAGTGGTGACGTTTGGACAGATGTGGATGAGGCACAGCAGCCAGCACAGGAGAGGGAACCCTGGAGTTGATGAAAAGAGAAGTCAATGTTTGCTCCACCTCAGCACCTGGTCTCTAACCTGACTCCAGGCTCAGAGTACGGGAGGCAGGTGTATGAGCTGATCTCTGTCTGGCCTGTCCCTTGGAAGCTAATGTAGGTCTCAATTTGGGGCACCTTGGTGGACTTTGGTGCTAGGGAGCCCCCTGGGGAGCCACTCCAGACTCAGGCATTACATTACCCTGGAAATGTAACTGTTCTTGAAGAGGCAACAGAACTAGCCATCGGCACTTGAGAGGTAGAGGCAGGATCTTGAGTTCAAGGACAGCCTGGGCTACGTAATAAGTTCAAGGCTACCTGGGATACATAATGAGACCGTTTCAAAAATCAGACAAATAGCCCCCCAGAAACAAGTAGCCAAGCTGCCTGTGGTAGTTTGGATGTAACTGGGCCCCATAAGTTCATAGTGAGTGGTACTATTAGGAGGTGTGGCTTTGTTGGAGTAGGTATGGCCTTGTTGGAGGAAGTGTGTGTGTCTGGGGATAGACTTTAAGGTTGCCTATGCTCATGATATTGACCATTGTCTCAGTCCACTTTCTATTGCCTTCGGATCAAGATGTAGGTCTGCACACTGCCATGCTCCTCGGCATGATGCTAATGGACTCAACCTTATGCCATCACAATGAAGTGTTTTCCTTATACTTATGGTCATGGTGTCTCTTCATAGAAATAGAAACCCTAACTAAGACACTGCCCAAAGTTCTACTCAAGGATATACATCCATTCAAATAGAGGAAGGTTCCTGTGGCAAAAAGGGACCCTCAGCCAAGAGTGACAGTTTCATCCTACTTAGTTCAGAGCACACCAATGGAGATGCTAAGGTCCTCAGCATGCTGTCGGACACACAGTAGGCACTCGGGCATTGGCAGCTACTATTTTAATAAAGACTTAAGTTACTTGGGAACTGGGAAGGGGGGAGGGGAGTTGCAGTATTCAGAGTACTGACTGCTCTTCCAGAGGACCTAGATTCGATTCCCAGCACCCACATGGTGGCTCACAACCATCTGTAACTCCAGTTCCAGGGGTTCCAATGCCCTCTTCCAGCTTCCACAGGTACCACATGCACATGGTGGACAGATAAACATGCAGGCCAAACACCCATACACATAAAATAAATCTTGAAAAAAGACTTAACTCATTTACATGGATATTGAATTGGAAACTGAATTTCCCTGTAGGCTGAGGCCTGGAGAGCTCCCCAGGGCTGGCCTGTGGGAACCAGAGGAAATCTGTTCCTAATGGGGTTCTGTGCAAGCTCAACCAGTCCTATCCAATTAATAAGCCCAGCGGACATGAGGGAACAGACTTCTTCCGAAGCCTGGACACTGCCATACCTCATCCCTTGGAAATGAGATTACGGGGTGGGCAAGGCCAGGGAGGAAACTGATCTAACTCAATTATCAGCCCTGGTCTGCCCATTTTAGCCTGGGAAGAGAAAAGCAGGAGGTGAGAGCAGAGTGGGAGCTGGAGCCTCTCAGGAAATGTCAAATCTGAGAACATGGCCAGGACAAGCCCGCCTCAGCCCCCCTGAGGCCCATCCTGGAATTAACACGCTCATCTCTGAACTGTCCTTACCCAGCTGCCCCATGGAGATCAACGGAGTCACTCTTTATATGCACTCTAGCTCAGTCTGCCTAGTGATGGGGTGGTGTCAAGGCCTTCAAGTGACATTATTATTGCTTCAAAGGCCGGTGACTGTACTGTCACCGAGACTGGGGACAGCTGGTCTTGGGTTTGTTATAAACCAGATATTGAACTTGGGGAGGTCTCTGGCATCGATCTCACGTGTAAAGGAGATTTACGACCTTGTGGGAGGCATTAGGGGCTGAGCTCTTGACATCCATTCATCTCCTTCTCAAGAGAAGATCTGGGTGGCAAATCATGATCTCCAGAAGGGTTCTCACCGGCTCCCAGCAGTCTGCCTCTTCCCCTCCTAGCCTTGGGAGCTGGAGGCCTTGGCCTGGCTCTAGTGGCCCAGGCAGAGTCACCCTCAGACTTCCTTTCTGGAATCTAGAAAGCTTCTCTGTCTTGTCCCCAGAACAAGGCAGTGTGTTGTCTTGAATGGTGGTGACAGCCACCGCAACACCTCAGAAGAAGCCAGCCTGAGACAGTATACACAAACAGAGCCTACGGAACTGCACAAGAACTTGAGCTCCAAAAAAATGTTCGGGCCACTCCACTCTGGAACTTTTCAGCAGTACTGGCAGGCAATGACGCCCCATCATCACTTCATGTAGTTTGTAAACCAAAGAAAGAAAACAAGGAGAGGAGGACATGACTCATCCCAGTATAGTGGAAGAGAAGGTTTATTGTAGATAAAAAGAGAGGGCATAGCCAGAGGCCACGACACCTGGGAGAGTCCAGAGTGGACAAGATCGTGAGCCAGGTCATGGGAGGACACAAGGGAGGAGGGACAGGGGAGAGCCAGACCAAGAGGCCAGGAGAGTAAAGGGTAGCGGAAGCGGCCCAAGGACCAGCAGAGCACGGCTGGATTATATAGGGAAGGGCAGCTGGGGGAAGGGCGGCCCAGCCCGTGGGCTGTCAAAGTTTGGGGGAGGGAGCGGGGTATGCCAGCCATACCCTGTAACAGGTGGGGACTGAGGGATGCTGGGGGAACCTGGTGGCCAGGTCCACTTTGATATGTTAGTGGGCACCTCAGCCATTTGTCCTGGGTTTGAGAGGCATTTTCTGTCACCACCAGTATGAGCCAAGAATTTATTCAGACTTCAAAGGCTCCGGGTGGGAAATCGCCTCCTGTCATCTCTTCCCAGTGACTACAGCTGCACCCTGGGTGGCTCATTGGACACACCCACTCTGTTTCCACAGGAAGGGTGGTCAGGGATCTGTTGGAGATTTTTTGTTTTTCATCTCTACCTATGTCAGTAAGTTGAGAAGGGTGAACTTTTTTTTTTTTTTCTAGGCTGAAAAAAAAAAATAGTTCTGGAAACTGTCAGTGAGCCACCTCATTTCCTGGCTGGCCACTGTGCTTAAGCTGAGTTTCAGTCTCTTGCACCCAGGACAGCTGACTCAGGATCATTTTATTCATCTTTGTTTCTCAGCACTCAACACCTCCCATAGATTTCAACCAGGACTATGTATTTACTTCCGTCCTAACCCTTCTATCAACTTCCCCAAACTCAAGGTTGTATTCTAGTTTTGGCTGCCTGCTTGAGGGGCAGGGTAGGTTTGGGACTCAGCAAACATCCAGCAGGTTCTATCTGTGGGATAGGACAGGCCTAGGGGTCTTCACATGCATTTCCTTATTTCCTATGCAAATTGCTCCTGGGATTTCACACCCAGCCTCCTAGAAAGAAACTGAGTCACCATGTCTACCATCACCCAAACCATCCTGGTTCTGTCAAGAAGAAAACACTGTCTTCTTTCTTCCAGCTACCACTGATGAAGTTCTGGTCAGGTGGCTCTGATGTCCCTTTCCCGTCCCATCATGACGAAGGCCTAGGCAGCTACCGTCTGTGGTCTTAGCCAGCGGAAGTGTTCTGAGGGCAGATGACATTGGCAGCCAATAGTACCCGCTGTGGTCAGTTCTGAGTTCCTTCCAGGGACGCTGAGCCACTCTGGTTTTCCCAAGCCTGAAGTGCCAGAGGCAACTATGTGCCACCAGAGTGCAATGGCCCCTAGGCAGGGTCAAGGTAGGTGAACCTCACCCAGTTCCTGTTGGAAACCAGAAGCAGAAAGGGGAAGTAGCCAAGGCTGAGTCGCTGGAGTTTCTCTCTCCCTTTTCAATTTTCCTTTTAAACATTTTTTTTAACTGAGATCATTTGTACCCTAAAATTTACCCACACAAAGTATGCAATTCAGTATTTGGTAGTGCTTTTAATCAGCTGTGCTCTGGCTATAGTACATTTTAATCACTTATCAGTCACTTTGCCCCAGGACATTTTTATGTAACATGCAGAATCATACATACAGCATGTGGTCTTTGTGACTGACTTAAGTCACTTAGCATATATATATATTTTAAAAGGAGCTCTGGTAAAGTTTTATTAAAGAAAAACTTTCCTGGTTTACTTTTCACCAGTCTGTTCTGGCATGCTTCTAATAATATCAGAATCACCTGGGTCAATGATAGCCAGTGTGCATACTCTGTAGTATTTTCCACATGCTGTGCCCAGTTCAATGTTATTGCCACTGCAGTGATGGACACCAGTTTTAGCCAACATGGCATAGCATTCTATTTCAGATTTCCTCAAAGCTCGGCAGTTGTTGGTGAGGATGACCAATTTCGCTTTGCCCTGTCCGAGTATCTTCAGAGTCTGTCTGCACCCCACCACATACTTTGCACTTTTCATAACAAGTTGGAGCCTAGAGTTGATCAACTCCAGAGACTTTTTCGTCTTCTTTGCGGCCACCATCTTCCTGCCTTAGGTGCGGGATAGCCCCCAACCAAGACCAGCCACCAAGATGGACGGGGAGCGAGAAAAGGCACTTAGCATATTTTTAAAGTCCACTTTGAAAGTCTATATTTTTAAAGTCCTCTCCTTTCCTCCCTCCCCACCACCCCTTTCTGAAATGGTCTCATGTAGCTCAGGCTGGACCCGAACTCCCTAGGTCGTTGAGACTGGCTCTAAACTCTTCATCCCTACCTCTCAAGTATGAGGGCTTCAGGGGTGTACCGGCATGCCCTGCTCTGAACTTTCTTCTTTTGAGGCTGCATAATAACCCATTGTGTCAGTTTATCATCAATTCAGGTGTCCACCGCTAGCGACATCTTTGTGTGATTGTGAGGTCCCCTGTCATGGGACCAACCTGGTCTGCCTTCACTTGGGTCTCAGGTCTACTATGTGGTATAAATGCCCTTTGTTTTATAGGGCATTGGACAATGTGCATTCTCCCTTTATGTACATGAATTTTCCTTCGTCTTTTTTTTTTTTTTTTAAGTCATCCTTTTTTTTTTTCTTTTAAATTTTTCCAGAGAGGGTCTTACAATGTACCCTTTGTTGGCCTGGAATTTGTTACATAGGCCAGACCGGCTTTGAAATCAATAGAGATTTGCCTGCCTCTGGAGTGCTGGGACCAAAAGCACATGCTACCATGCCTGGCCCTGAACAAGCACTTACATACTTGTACTACCTTGGCTATTATTCTGTACTGTTCCCTTCACTAGCGCTGCGTTTTTAGGACGACCCATGCTGCCATGAGCATGTCTGCTCATTCCTGCCAGTTGCTGTGTAGCCTCTGGGGATGGATGGCTGCCACATCATATTCCCTATGAGGCTGAATACCTGTCGGCCTTAGCTCTCTGCTACCAGTAGGGACCGGCAGTGGACACCCAAGTAGGTGTGTTTCAGGACCGGGTGGGACCCTCTAGAACACGTGTCCACGAGTGGACTGCTCTCTCAGAGAACGTGTGGTCCCCTCCTTTGAGGTTCTGGACGGTGAGCAGTCTTTCCCCTCTTGGTGGGCAACAAGACTAGGACCACAGGAAGACAAGACTGTTCTCACGGATTTCCTAGAGACAGCAGCTAGGATATACTCCCTGTGCGCAGGCAGATCTGCAAACCTCAGGGTCTCCACGAGGTATGCCCAGCGACAGAAGGGCAGTTGCTAACTCCATCTTTTTTTTTTTTTTTTTTTTAATTGTGTGTGCAGAGGTGAGGGGGGAGGGGCACATGAGCTACAGCACATGCGTTGAGGTCGACAGATGACGTTGTAGCGTTGGCTCTCTCCCTCCATCTTTATCTGGGTTCCAGGGATGGGACTCAGGTCACTAGGCTTGCATGGAAGCACTTTGACTTGCTGAGCCATCTCACTGGCCCAGGTCCATCTTCTTCTTTGTGTCTCACTAATCCCCCTTCAACATCCTGGCCCTGTTAAGTGAGGTCATTCTTTATGCCCCATGGAATAGAGTTTTCAAGGGAAACCACTAGTCCAAGAACTTGCTTGTGTTCTTACAATAACCCATAATCATGTCTGTGTTTTGTAACTGGGGAGAAGTCGTGGGAAGGAATGATTCTGGAGACCCTTGCTGGCACCTGGACAACCAGAGAAAGGGGAGGAAAGAGTTGAAATGATTTGATGGGAGTTTTAAACCTATGAGGGCTGGTGGCTTCCCAGAGACACAAATCCTCCTATGTAGAGGATTCTCTTGAGAATGTTGGGGACGTTGGTTACTTGGGCGAAGCTGAGGGCTGTGTGTGTGTGTGGGGGGGGATCACACCATATGGGTTCCTTAAAGATCCCACTCAAGAGCTGCCATGCATCCCTCCACCCCACGGTGCCTCTTTAAAGGCAGTAGGGTGTCTGCAGAAGTCTAAGGCAAAGAACCCATTTGTATGTAATGCGAATCCCTTTGTCCTCATTTCCACTTCATGAGTTTGCTTTTCTCATAACAGGCTCTTTTTAAAAGTGAAAGCAATAACCCTGCTTGACAGACCACAGCCCTAAATGAACAGTCAGATCCAGCATGTCACCGGCAATGTCGCTGGGAGCCTGCTGGCAGCTGGGATGGAAAGTAGTAGCTACTGGTACCTTCGGCTCCCCCAAGCTGCCATTTCACTCCTTTCAAAGCGTCTGGCTTTCTAGATGCTTCTGTGGCTCACTTTACTCTGAAGTGTTTGGCAAAAGAAGGGCACCCTGGTTTTGCCATGGTGAGCTTCATTTGTATGTGTGCACACATAATTGCTGAGAATGAAGCTTGATTGAGAGATGACGTTTTTAGACAGTCCCCGGGACCCTCTACCTCTCTCTGTATCTTGTTCCCTTTCTGCTGGAACTTAGGGGAAGCAGCAGGAAGTGACGCAGGGTGGTGTGGGGTACAAGACCTGGGGACCTGGTAAAAAGCTCCTTCTCAGCCCGCTCTTTCGATTCCACTGAGTGGGGGCTGTGATGTTCCCTTGAGGGGTCAGAATTTGAAAAGCAGGAGAGGTCTGAGAAACTCACATAACCACTCCTGTTCATCGATTGCCAATGAAGGCTGATAGGAGAAAGTACCTGTAACTCTGTAGGTGCCCAAGGTGTGTGTGTGTGTTGGTTCAGATATTCCCTCTACCTGATCTCTCAATAACCTGGGCTAGTGGCTGTTGGGGCTGGGAGAGTGGGGGTAGGGACTAAATGTCAGTGTGCATGCTCTGGGAGAGAGAGACAGAGAGAGAGAGAGAGAGAGAGAGAGAGAGAGAGAGAGAGAGAGAGAGAGAGAGAGACAGAGAGACAGAGAGAGAGAGAGAGAGAGAGAGACAGAGAGAGAGAGAGAGAGAGAGAGAGAGAGAGAGAGAGACAGAGAGAGAGAGAGAGAGACAGAGAGAGAGACAGAGAGAGAGACAGAGAGACAGAGACACTAATGAGACTAATGCCCTTTTCTGGACTGGCTACTTCACCTACTAAAGATTGTATGACCCATGACAGTCCAGCTGGTTGTGTGGTAAGGTTGTGGAGTTTGGCCTTGCCTTCTACAGTCTAGATTTTGAAGGTGGGAAGCCTAGAGTCTGGGGAGAATAGAGACTTGATCTCCTTCCTGTCTCTGCCAAGGCCTGGTCCCAGCCCTGCAGGACAGTCCATGATCTATGACTACATTAATGATGACAAGACAAGAGACAATTTCAACCAGAAGAGATGAGCTGGTTATGTTCAACAAAAATGTAGTGTGGCTTCTGTTTTGAGATAGGATTTCTCTGTGTAGTCCTTGCTGTCCTGGAATTTACTTTGTAGACCAAGTTGGCCTCAACTCAGAGATCTGCCTGCCTCTGCCTCCCAAGTTCTGGGATTAAAGGTGTGTGCCACCACTGGCCTACTGGCTTTTTTGGAAAGTATTGTTTATTTTGAGACAGGGTCTCACTATGTAGCCTTGGCTGGCCTGATACTCCTGCTCTTTCAGCCTCTATCTCCCAGGTGCTGGGAGTAGATCTGGAGAGTGAAGAGGTGTTAAGTGCAGCATTTAGCAGGTCCAAACTGTTCCCCAAGCTTATCTCTTGGTCTTATGAAATGTTTGCCTACTGGACTTGAAACCAGGGGGAGAAAGTCAGTAGAGAGAAGAGTTGCTGACTAGAACCAACCAACCTCCTGGGGAATGTAAGTGGCACCCCACTGCAGCAGTAGGGACCCAAGTCTGCGACTTCTCCAGTAGGCCTCTCCATGGGAACCTCTAGCTTGGGAGTGGTGATCCAGGCACTGGCCTTTGTGTCAGCCAACTCTTCCTCCCACAGAAAATCCTGTGTGGAATCAGGTAGAGTTGAGACCAACTGTCCACCTTTGGTGCTGACATACCTCCATGAGTGGGTTCAACTCTTTGCACCACAAGACAAACGGACCCACCCCCAAACCATGAAGAGACATGAGCTGCAAACTGCTTATTCCAGTTAAAGAAGACCCAGCGCTCAAGAAGGTCATCATGGTTGGGCTCATAACTGGGAGGATTGCATTGGAGATGACTCCTTTCCTCACTAGGACCTTTTGTTTGAGACAGGGTCAGTCTATATAGTCCTGGCTGTCCTGGAACTCAATGTGTAGGCCAGGCCAGAAACCTGCCTCTGCCTTAGAGTGCTGGGACGAAAGCCATGTACCACTCACTATACAAAAGGAAGCCCTTTCTTGAACTTGAAGGGTCTTTTCTTAGTCTTAAGTCCATTCGTACTTCAAACCTAAGCAATCGGGCTCCTACTCCGTAGTCCCTTTTATCTTTTCCCGGCCCCTAGCATGTTGTTGGCTTTTCTCTTGCAGCCAACAGCTGAGAATGTGGTCAGAGGCGCAAACTCTTGGGTGTAGGGTAAGGGTGGTCTGATCTCAATCCACTCTTTTACCAAAGGCTCCACCCAAGTCAACCTGTCTCCATGTGACCACTTACAATCCCTTACTATTGCTATACATTGTGATCAAGTCCCAGTCACTTGGTAAGAGTGAGGCCAAACAGAACTTCATGCAGGAAGGACTCAGGAACCAGGCAGTGAGATCTGATGGAAACACTGGCCTTAGTGATCATCAACTGGAATTTGATTTCCCACCTTTAGAATGGACCAGAAGCCGCTGATGAGGGCCCTCTCCCCTGCCCTGTCGTCTCAGCTAGAAAGTACTTCTTTAGGTTCTTACCCTTCTATGCCTTGTCTGCCCTATGACATCGTGTTCTGGCATCTCTTCAGGCAGATGTGCTTTCTTTACTTGGAACCATGTAAGTTTCAAGTAAAGTGTAATTCCATTGCCTCTTTTCCACCGGCAACACAACCCCTCTCATGTCTCTGGCTGCTCCAAGAACCACAGCCATGTCCCCATGTTGCTAATCCAGCTCCTTTATTACAGAGGCAGGCAGTGAACTTCACTTTTCCTTCCTTGGTCTCATCAGACTTCTTTGTTGGCTTTTATGGTTTAGCTTCTTCTTGGCTGGGATATTGAGATCACACACACACACACCCCTCTCTCAATCAACCCTGCATGGAAAACTGGTTAACTCTTCTTTGGCACACACAGCACTTTTCCATGACTTGGCCCTTTTCAGGTTCTCTTAGGGTTGGCCCAGCACCAGGTCCAAGAACTTGACCTCAGAAACTCAGAGAGCGTTGCTGTCCTAGCTCTTAAGGCCCAGCCAGATCTTCTCCAGTATCACCATAACAAGAATTTAGCTTAAAAAAAAAAAAAGCCTTCTAGTGGTGTGCACATGGATGTCATGTCAACAAGCAGAACAAAAAGAGAGATGTGCCAATGACAGTGAGTACTTGTATTCTCTCTACATGTCATTCTCAGATATGTGCCTTTTTGTACAACACATTGTTTTAAAAACACACATACATTTAGATCCTGTTGGTTTTCTCTCCTCCTCTCTCTCTCTCTCTCTCACACACACACACACACACACACACAGAGGAACTTGAGACAAAGATCTTGGCTCACCAACCAGATCTGGTGGGCACTATAGAGATGTCTCAAAAAAACAGTAATGTTTGAGTAGGATCTAGAGAGCGCTCTGATCCAAGGTTCTAGAACAGGAGGAGCTACATTTCAGAGTTGAGGGACCTGATAGTTCCCAAGAGTATTGGGGAGTTGCCCGACTCATTAATGTTCTTCACTCAGAACCAACGTAGGATGCACTTCTTGTGCGAGTTCAATATTTCCACTCACAGGTCTCTTGTGAAAAAAGGAAATTAGCTGGGGCTATTTCCATAGTATTTATGGATTCTAGGAGAGTTTCTCTACATTTCTATTGACTTCAATGATAAATACGAGATTACACCTGAGGATTTGGGTTGGTGTTTGTTCTGTTTTTCAGTGGTGGATATCAAATCCAGGGCTTGAGGCACAGCCTCTTCCCCTAGACATGTTGAATGCCAGCTATATGGAAGCTGTTGACCCTATTTAACATTCCATCTCTTCCACTGCAATCTTCCAAGTCTTCTAAACCCCAGATGTCTTCCCTTTCAACTTCCCTAGACAACACAACTTTTCTCCTGTCCAAGTACTCTTGTGGTCACTTGGGTATCTTAGTGTGTGTCCTTCCCCAGCCTTGGTAGAGTAGTAACAGGCAAATAAAGTTCTGCTGGAATAGCTCATGAGCTCAGAAAAGAGGCATTTCCCAACTTAGGCTATCTGAAATGCTAGATAACCTCACCATAGGATAAGCTCCATGGAACTCTTCTACACATGGTGAATGGAACTGACTCCTCCTGTTTGCATATTACATAGGCCTACTCTCCAGTCATCTTTGCCTCTAAGTTTCAGTCCCAGCAAGTATCTTGCCTACTAGCAATGAAATACAGAGTCCAAATGAGTCAGATTCTCATCATACTGTCAGAAGCACTGGATCTTTGAAGACAATGAAAGTTTGCTTAATCAAACTCATGTTATTTCATTCTAGCTCAAGAACAAATGAACATCCTGACTGGAATACCCCACCAGAGAGCCACACAGCTTGCTGAAGACCATTACCCTAGAGCTGGGTGGGATGGTGTGTGTGTGTGTGTGTGTGTGTATGTGTGTGTGTGTGTCCGTGTGTGTGTGTGTGTGTGTCCGTCCATCTGCAATCCCAGCACTGGAGGCAAGAGGATAGACCAACTAGTGAAACCCTGTCCTAAATACAGTACAAGTAGGGAATGGTGGCTTACATTTGGAAACTTAGTGCTCAGGAGGCTGAGGCAGGAGGACTGTGACAGTTTGAGAATAGCTCGGGCTTTTATCTTTTTTGGAAGCAAAACACAATAAATAAAACTAAACACCCAAACTAACCCTCCCCCTGGTCCCTAATTAAACCAACAAAAAACAAAGCCATTATTCTGCCATTGGGGACAAGCCCAGGACTCAGGAGTGTGACTGCACCTTGGTGATCCCCCTAGTGTACACTACGGTTGGACTCAGGCTTCCTTTGGAGGGTTTTCCTGACAAGCATCTTGGTTGGGTAGGAATGTTTCAGTTAAACATAGCCTATGTTCAACAGCTTTATAGAATGACACAAGTTTCGCTGTTTTTCACTCTGTCCTCTTTTTAAAGAAAAAAGTTTGCAATGTACCTAAGACATCATGAAAAGCATCATCATCATATCTGGAAGCATCAGAACACATCCATGGGGGAGGGGGTGGCCGTGCTACTTCACTACATTGTGAAATTCCAACTCATGTCAGTTCTAGGAGCTCACGATCCTGAGTCCCTGTGAGCCTGGGGAAGGAGACAAGTGGACACAGCACCTCCCTTCCTTTACTGTCAGAAGTGACCTCTGTCCCAATACCTAGAAGTGACATGACCGTTAAACATGGGATGTGTCTTCTAGTCTTCAGTGTGGATCTAAATCAAGTTTCCAATCCAGCAGGGATTAAAACAGCAAAGAAATAAAGAAAGAGGGTGTCTAAGCAACCAAGTCTTCCTAGGAAGAGAGGAGGAAGTCGGGGAGAAGTGATTAACAGGTTTATTTGCATATACACAGAGAAGAGTCAGCGTTGCTGGGTGAGAAGAGGCAGGGCTTTGAGGAGGTAAGGCTTCAGCAGAGGAAGGCACCTTGACAGACAACACGAGACTCCTAGTAAATCAGCACAAACTTTTGCCTCAAGCCAACAACTCAACGAACTCATTTATCGGCTGAGAATCATTTACAAAACCAAGTGGGAAATAAAGGGAAGAGAAACAGTTTCACGTACCTGGACCTGCTGCTTAAAACATTATATACAGGATGCAGAAAAAAATCCTTAAGAGGCACTTTCAGGAGTTCTTAGCCTGATCAGTGCCCTCTCTTGCTAGAGAAAACATACATCACGGAAGATTTTTTGGGATTAAACATGTCTTCAACATGGGAGGCCTGGGTTCTACACTGGTCCAGGCAAAGTGGTTCCCATCAGGCTTCCAGTATCAAGAACACACACCGCCAGACCTCTGGGAACGAGTGTGGTCTGGCTACAAGAAGAATCCCTCTTTCTCTTGCTCTGGTGGCTATTTCAGGGCCCATCTCTTGACAACTCAACCTATGGTGCTGGAAGCCTCTCCCAAGGATGGAAGGCATCCCTCAAAGGATGACCTTTTTCAGCGTCTACAGTTATGAACTAAGTGAACTCTGACTTTTGAATGTTTTTGAGTACCCCAATGAGATAGAGAGTTTTCACATGAAAGACCACCCTTGGCTCTTGGAAACGAATTATCAAAAGCTAATTTTGCTTTCTTTTTCCTCCGGGAAGAATGCGGGGTGTGAATCTATCTGATTAGATTAAGGTAAAATGGAATAGAAGAATCAGGTATGCTGACTAAGGGGAAGAGAGACACACACTGAGTGGTTATAACTTTTTTTGTATATAAAGGATTAAAAATTCCAATTTAATAATTTTGGAAAAGCAAATGTAAAATGACTTGGGCTTATAAAACCAGAATTTACAATTATCTGTAAATAGTCAAAAGATAAATCATAGAACCATTTTAATTACAAATCTAAAGAAATTCTAACGTTGGTTACAGAATTGCTGTCCCTCTCCCCAGGATGAGTCCAGCTGCTGGCTGTATGCATCCTCACTCAGGTGTCTTCCTCTCCTTCCCAACCGTGCTTTCACAACTCAGCCACATCACCAGATATTAAACTATGACATCTTCCTTCCGCAAAGCTCAGAAGATGCTCTATCCTCCTGGCTCTTACCAACCACCTTTCTTTTATAAGCACCCTGGCTCCCAGCACTGAACAGCATCTACTCACTCCTCAGCTTCCCCAAGTGGTCTTCTCTTGGCTCCATCCCAGCGGGACAGGTCCTCCTCTGAAAGGAACACTGGATGCATCAGAGAGGCCACAGTTGCCTGGTGCTAAGTCCTGCCTCTGCCAGCTCCAGCCAGGCTCCAGCTGTCTAGCACCTTTGCATCTAAAGTTCCAATGACTTCCCCCTGCTACACCAACATCTGCACCAACAAGACATCTGGGTATCCTTAGGTCCTATCTTGCACAACCCTTCATTGACAACTCAGGGACTACCATCACCAATATAAACTGGAAATTTGACATTTTCTTCTCTCCATTGTTACCTACTTCAACAGAACAGTGTCTTCAGGAAGCCAGGAGATAAACCAGAGACTTGTCTCTCCATATGCCCACTTCTCTGTGAAGTTCAGGTGGAACCCTACCACCTCTGACAGCTCCAAGCCCAAGGAAGATGCTAGGTCTGCCAATTCTGACAGGCAATGGATACAGTACCACATTCTGACTGATGAACTGGCACTGGATGCAGTACCACATTCTGACTGATGGACTGGCACTGGATACAGTCCCACATTCTGACTGATGGACTGGCACTGGATACAGTCCCACATTCTGACTGATGGACTGGCACTGGATGCAGTCCCACATTCTGACTGATGGACTGGCACTGGATGCAGTCCCACATTCTGACTGATGGACTGGCACTGGATGCAGTACCACATTCTGACTGATGGACTGGCACTGGATACAGTACCACATTCTGCTCTTCACTACAACTCATTAGCATCCCTCTACCAGCCATTTTATTAATTTGGGTAAAAAGCTCTCCCAAGGGGTCCTTTCTTCTTCCAGTATGCCTGAACTCCATTACCTGGAGCTAAGGAAGCACCTGCTGGCCTTGAGTGCCTCTAAGGGACCAGCACACAAGTGGATAGTGTTGTTCACTAGCTACTGTATGGACCCCACACACAGAGTGTAGCTCTGCCCCTTTTGAAAACAGTGACGCTACCGGGATCTGAGCTCAAGTGTCAACCTCTTCTTAGCAGGAGCAGTGTTCCACTTAAGAGTCACAGTAAATGCTCAATGATGTGTTAGCTGGAGAAAACATGGACCATTTAAAGAGGAGCCATGTTTTCCTCTTCAGCAGAGCCGACAAGCTGAAGGAAGGCCTCTCCTTTCTGCTAGCGTCCATCTACAACTCATGGCAGCACAATCTGATCTAGGGACACTCTTTGTTAAGACCAGAACACCTATGTCACATGAACAATGAACAGGTGAGATGGCAAAATCTACGGACCCACAGGGCTTTGCTGATGGACAGATAAAGAAAGGCCTCAGAAGACAACACGCCCACATGTGCCAGTGGGTACATACACACAACAATAAGCCAAAGGTCCCAAGACAGGGTCACTGTCACAGAGCCTGCACAGGAATGCTATGCTAGCATCTCACTAGAAGAGAGCCGTTAGGAGTCTCCCCCCTTGGCAGAGCACAAGGCAGTGCCAGCTAGACATTCTGACCCACTGGAGAGTGGTGAACAGAGGGAGCAGCAGCAGACACAGTTCAGGCCCTGGTTTTATGCGCCTTTAATACTTTTTCCTTTCCTCTGTGTTCACTAAACAAGAAAAATTATTTTGTAAGGCTACTTTTTGTAGCTTTTTGTTTTCCCTTTGTATTTATCATGTTTTTAGTTTCTTCTCTGAGGAGGAATTCTCTGAATCTGTGTCTTCCAATTCAATTCGGTGCCTTTTGAGGCCACTGTGGCCATGAACAACCTTGCTGCTGTCCATGGCCGAGGGGTCAGTGGGGTCTTCTTTCATTCCAGCACTGGGGGTCTCACAGGTCATTTCAGACCCACAACAATCTTTGTGCAGAAGCATACCTGTCAGGGGTGGGTTATCATGGTCAGTGTCTGGGTGCCCCGGGGAAGAGTACACTATTGTCTCCAGCTCCCCAGAGTTCTGCCCATTGTTGTGGGGGTGAGGGGGCCGGGGGTGCAAGTGTCCATTGTTGTGGTTGGCACAGAGGGTTTCAAGGCTCCTCTCCTCGCTGTCATCAGACTGGGTCCTGGAACAGTTGCCAGACGCACTGTTGAGAGTGGAACCAGATGCCTTGGGGGCAGGAGCGGCTGGTTCCTCAGCCCGGCTGCTCAGGGTCTTGCTCAGGGCCTTGCCATTGAGCTTCTTGGTTTCAGAAGAGTGTTCTAGAGGGCCGCTATTGCTAGTGTCCTGAGAGGTGCCCTCTGGCACCTCTGCCCAAGGATGGCTGCTGAGCTCACGGCTCGCGCCACCGCTGGGATTCCTGGTGGAAGTCCCTTCGCTACGGGCGTCTTTGCTGCAGCCTTCAGGGGGCAGGTCCTGGTCTCTCTGGGTTGGGCAGGCTTCCTTACTAGAAGAAGGGGTGGGGTTGTCTTTGGGGCTGGTTCCTGCTCTTCCGTCATCTGTCTCCTCTGCCACTAAGGAGGTCTCTCCATCTTTGTTATTTGAGTAAGAGATATAGGAGTAACGGAGCCATTTGTAAGCTTTATAAATCTTTCGCTCGACTGATTCCATGTTGGCAGTTGCTGGTGCCCGGCTTGGTTGGAGATCCAGATTGGAAGCACTCCGCTCAGGAGAGGAGTTTGGGGAGGAGGAGAGGTCATCCACCTTGATCTGGGGGTAGTCGTAATTGTCCTCTCCAATGTAGGCGTTGGTGGGCTTGACTGGAGCACTGGGCCGCTCTTCCCGGGCCGTCTTTTGTCGCCTCCGCATGGCGTTTCGCTGCCGGGTGGTGGCTCGGCGTTGGTTCAGTTCCTCTTCTTCCTCTGAGCTGCTGGAACTGCTGGAACTGCTGGATCCATCCTCGGGGCTGGGCGACCTTGGCCGAGGGAAGAGATCTGTGTCCAGTTCAGCCTCACAGGCATTCTCTTCAGAATCGGACTCATTGGACAGGGCCAGGAGGCGCTTGTCTTGGTAACGCCGCAGAGCAGACAGGCGCTGCTGGCGGGAGGCTGCATCCTCACACGTGGGCGTTGCTGGGGTTGACACCGCTGCATTTGTGGCGGTGACACGCAGGGGCCCCAGATGGAAGGCGTTGTCCGCAGTCTCGTCTACTGTGGGAGGTGGGGAGCGGGGCAGTGAGGCTGAGGATTCTGAGTCAGTGTAGCCAGAGCGCTCACTGACCCCCGCATGCAGCTGAAGGATGGTGCTCTCGCTGAGGTCACTGTCTGAGTCAGAGCTCCAGCCCTCGATCTCACGGCGCACCAAAGAGTCAAAGAAAGCCATCATCCGGGGGTCTTCTTGGACAGACTGGTTAGCGTAGTCATGGGACAGGCCACTCCCACTGTTCAATACAAGGCTGATATACTCTTCATGGGTGTAGAGGCAGCGGGAATCATCTTCAATCCGACCGTCGAGGTCTCCTGTACATCCTGGCTGCTTGTATGGGCTCCAGATCTACACAGAAGATGAAAAACAAAAGCAACCAGGATTGAATAGGAAGTGTTCTATAGTGGGCCGTGATAAAGACCACCAAAGCAGGGTTTCTCCCAGATGTTGTTATATTAAAGTTACCAAACAACTTTAAAAATATTTTCTTTTCAAGTACAACGGCACATTCCTGTAATACCAGTGCTTGGGAGGCTGAGACAGGGAGATCACAAGGGGGATCACCTGAGCTACACAGCCAGAACTTGTCTAAACAAAACAAAACAAGTAGCCACTAACCCCTACAAAAAAGAACAAGTTATATGACTCTTATAAAATGTATATCGAAAGTGAGGCTTTGGGGTTGGGGATTTAGCTCAGCGGTAGAGCGTTGGCCTAGCAAGCACAAGGCCCTGGGTTCGATCCTCAGCTCCAAAAAAAAAAAAAAAAGAAAGTGAGGCTTCTAGGGGTGGGTAAAAGCAGTTTATAGCATAGAATTAGACTGTAGACCGAGACCTAAGAATGTCTTTAGGTGGAGGGTACCCACATATTGTCTCTTTCCTTATCAGAAATTATGACGTGAATATCGGGTAGTGTATTTGAAAATGTGCTTTGCCAGGCATGGTGGCGCACTCAGGAGGCAGAGGCAGGCAGATCTCTGTGCGTTCAAGGCCAGCCTGTGCTACAAAGTTAAGTTCTAGGCCTTCTAGGGCTACATTGTAAGACCTTGTCTAAAAAACCAAAACACCCTAAAAGGACTTCAGCCTATCGTTCCACTTCTTCTCCCAAACAGCAATATTCTATTTTCAGCCAATGAAAATTACTCATTGGAGCTTATAAGAATAGACAACTGCCCACACTGCACTTCCCTCTTGGACATGCAGGCGTCAGTTACCCAGGAAACTGGGTTCTCTTAACCAGAGTGTCGCTTGCTTGCTTCACAGGTAATTCTCTTAGCTTCAGGAAGAGGCAAGACACACTAACCCTGGAGGGTGACTGCAGGCAGCCCCATCCCTTACCAGGTCACTCCTCCCAGGTCAAGGACCTACACCCACAGCTAGAAAGTAGCAAAAGCTAGAGGTTGCTTTCTGGTTTTGTGTTTTCGAGACAGGGTCTCTCTGTGTATGTAGCCTTGGATATCCTGGAACTCACTCTGTAGACCAGGCTGGCCTCGAACTCAGAGATCCACCAGCCTCGCCTCCCAAGTGCTGGGATTAAAGACGTGTGCCACCACCACCCAGCAAAACTAGAATTTTTAACTTAGGTATTGACTCAAAAGCTGAGCTGTCCAGTCGTGTTAAGTTATGCAAAATCAAGTTCAAGATAATTAAGCTGTCCTTGATTGCTGGTCTTCAGAGCAGTACAGAGCAACTAACTCTATTACACCAGCCCATAGCCATGGCATCTCGTGGAATTCCAGACATTTTCTTGCCTGACAGGCTGGTGTCTTATCTTTAAATGACATCTAACTCAAGAGAACAGTGTCTCTCATCCCCCCCCCCCCCTCCTTCACTTCCCCAAAGCTAAGAAGAAATTCACCTCTTAGGAACTGTCTCCAGGCCTACCCCTCCCACAAATTCCTGAGAGGCGGTCTCTTTGGAAGATTTCCAGTTCACAGGAGGCTGAGGACACCTAGGGCCAGCTGCTTTTCCTCCTGGACACCCCCCACTCCCCACCCCCGAATCCAGGTGTGTTCTTTCTGTTCTGTTTCCTGTCCACAGCTCTTCAAGGTCCTCCCCTCCCCAGCTTCCACTCCTCACCCAGGAACTTGAAAGCAGTGACCCTTCAACTCTGGTGTGCCCAAGAGACACCTCCAGAACAGGGTTGACTCTGAAGCCCCAGAGACCGTGACTCAAGGGGCCAGGAGAGGTGAGACAGGGTTAGTAAACATTAACTACTTATTATAAGTATAAAGCAAGCAGTGGAGAAGCAAGATCTTGTCCGAGGGACATTCAAATTCTTCGTGACAGCCAATGCTGGGAAAACACCTAGGCAGCACAAGGCTCAAGCTACAGACGACCATTTCTACACCCAGATTTCTCAGGAAATAAGAATTTGGTATTCTAGGAAGGGAACTGAAGGGCTCAAAAGGTAACCACCTTAGGATGCTTTTTGGGGTCTTATTTTTAATTCTGGCCCAGGTGCTTCATTTTCCCAGTTTAAAAAGTAATAAAAATGTTATTTGCTATCTCCCCTAATATGAAAACAGATCTACGTATCCTTCACAGAAATCCAGACTCTGCTAACAGAAATGGCCTAACTACTTCAGAAGTGACTTTGTAAAATTAAAATTTTATTTTCTGTATATGGGTGTTTTGCCTGCCTTTGAGGCAAGAAAAGGTAATCGGATCCCCTGAAACTGAACCCAGGTCCTCTGCAAGAACAGCCAGTGCTCTTAACCACTAAGCTGTCTCTCCAGCCCTTTGACAAGCCATTTTTAAAGTTCTAATCTCCCAGCCCCCACATGTTCTCTTCAAGAATGAAAATCACAGCATTAAAGGTCTGTTTTATTTGGGCTCTGGAATGTGTCAAGTTAAGCTGAACTACTTATTTCCAAAGCTCGAGGCAATGGGATGAGACTGGATCAGAAAGTAGGAGATATGGAGAGTGGACTCCTAGACCTGGCTTCTAGCTAACTGGTGACCCTGCATGAGGCTTGGCTCCTTATTCTAAACAGTGAATTAGATGGGCCCTAATGTAGTCCTAAGATTCAGAAATAAACAAAACGCCCTCCTAGAAGTCAGTGTGTGTTTGAGAGCAGTACAGAGCAGCAGGAGCCAAGTGCCTCCGTTTCCCACACCCTAAGCAAATGCCTTCATCCTGAAAAGTCTCTACTTCTCAACCACAGGTTCAAGAGTAATAAGATGATATAAGCTATAACCAAGCCCTAATCATCATGCTGCTTTCTCTTTAATTCAGTGGCTGAATCCCACAGCCAGAAAACTTGAAGACCAAAATGCTTTAGCTGGACATCAGAATTATCCTGGTCCAGAACCATTCCAACCATTTATGAAACTGTCCATTTCTTTTCCTCAAAGTCAAAAATTCAAAAGTGAATCAATGCTGGGGCTGGAGAGATGGCTCAGTGGTTAAAGCACTGGCTGCTCTTCCAGAGAAACCAAAGTTCAGTTCCCAGCACCCACATAGCACCTCAGAACCAGCTGTAACTCCAGTTCCAGGGGCATCTGATGCACTCTGGACCCCACAGGCATCTGCCAACATGGTATACATACATACATACATGCAAACAAAACACTCATGCACACAAATTAAATTTTTTTAAAAAGCAAATCAATAAAAAAAACCAACTTGCTAGACTTTTTTGGGAAACCTACATCTTGGACATGTAGTCATTTTCAAGTGCCCACTCTGAACCGTAGTGACTGTGCTTAAGTCTACATTGCAATTATCTCTGAATAGGGGATATATTGCAAATATCTGAGAGGGGGAGGGAGACCCCATTACTCACTAAATGTGGTTAGCTGTGCCTCCTTGAGGTCTGAGCAGCTTTCTCGACAAGCACAGTTGTCTCAAGCTGCTGCAGAAAAGGCTAAAATTCAATTCTTATGGACAGCAACTGTCTGAGCTGAGTGACCAGAACATGCTGTAGTAGCAGTTCTAAATCCTCTTCTCTCTAAGTCCTTTGAACTGGACCATCTACTAAACCCACCATTACCTGCACATAGGTGAAGGTCCTCAACTGTTAGGTGGGGCTTGCAGAGTCTGCAATGTGGCTGTCAGGACCCTCTGGGGTCCTCCAGACTGGCCCCTGGTCCTCTCCTTATCCTCTGCCTTTGGCCACTCAAGGTCATTTCCTCAACAGTCATGTGTTTTCCTATTTCTGAGCATAAGCACAATGCCAGGCACAGAGCAGGTGGTGAACGAATACTTTTTAATCCAACAAAACCAAAGACTTGTCCCTGCTACACACTTTTAGTTACTGTATGTTTGTGTGTAGGTGTGAAGCACAGTGCATGTATTGAGACCAGAAGACAATCGCAGTGCCAGAGTTGGTTCTTTCCTTCTACCATATGGGTCCCTGGCACTGGATACATGTCTCATCCTTCAAACTTTAAGAGCTGGAAAGATGGTGCAAACAGTCACCTCTATTGAGATGATCCCAAATGAGAAAAATCCCTCTGCAGTGTTTTGTCTCCATGTCCGGGAAGCCTTTATTTCTCTCCCCTCCTGGGGCATCAATTCAATCTAGGGAGACTTGTGTGACCTTTCTTTATCTTTATGCTTCCCATAGGGCCTACCATGAACAGCACACAATAGATATATCATAATGTAGAGCTTTGCAAAGGACAATCAGACTGCAGCCCACAGATCCAGGGAGGCTACCTAGCAGGGGGACCCTAAGGATGACTGTGGCTTCCTTGGTTTTGCCCAAGCACTGGGCAAGCTTTAGTGAAACATTTCTCTATTAGGATAAGAATTTGTACCGTATCAAGCTGAAAGAATATGCTGGCCGTACATTCAGGAAGGGAGACTAAAATCTTTTTAGATTATGGATTAGCCTATAGAAAAATGTCTGCCGAAAGTCAAACAGTGAAGGGGAAGATGAAAAAAATCTCACTCACACAACTTAAGTAAAACATAGCTCTCTGAATAAATGAAGCTAGGTTTCTTCTGTTTCCCAGAATCTAATCAATATTTATATGTATAATTCAGCTATTATTTGGCTTAAAAGGGCTTATTGGGAAATGTTACCTTTTTTACTATTTTCTACAGAGAAAATAATTTCCAGTTCAAATAACCCAACTTTTGAATTATAACCTGATTTTATGTTAAAAAATAATAATATAGAGCTTTGAGGGGAAAAAAATGAATTTTCCCCTCCCTTTTAGCTATAAAACAAACCCCATCTTTTGCTAAGTGTGGCCTTCAGGCAAACAGAGGACCTGTTCCGAGTGTGAAGAGGCTGGCTCTTTGCCAAGTTGAAAAGATGGCAGTAAAGGATGTGGACAGGGAGAAAGGGAGTAGACAAAGAAAATGAGATTTCATGGGAGATGATGCTCCTGGAGCCTTGACCTGACCCTTTAGAAACAGCAAGCAGTGAAGTGACACCCATTAAACAGCAACTGTCAGGCCCCGGCAAACCCTAAGGCAAAGGTGTGGCATGCCCTCACTAAAGACAGGAGAGGCACACAGACTGCTGAGAATTAGGGGCCTTTCAGGACGCTGCAAACTCAGGCGAGGGTACTAATTCCAACAGAGAGAAGGGCCAGCAGCATTTACTTTAACCTCATCCTTACTCCTGCATCTCCTGCGTTGACGTTTCCTTTCCTTTTTTTTTGAGACAAAGCCTCACTGGGTCGCTCAGGCTGACCTGTGAATACGCTATCTTCCTGCCTTGGCCTCGTGTGTGATCACCAAACTCACCTGTAACGCCTTTCATTCGGTGCTATTCCCAGCCAGACGGCAAATGGCAAGACATCTGTGAGAAAACGAAGCTGAGAACCCCAGAGAACCCCTTGTCTTTTTCTCTCACTGTGCACACTTAAGGTTTTAAATGGCCAACTGTGCCTCTTCGTTCCTATGGGAACCTGGGAGCAGTGAGTTCCGCAGCTCAGTCTGGATAACCTCACAGAGAAAACATTTTCTCCTCTTTCTTGAGAACTTGGCCAGTTTCCAACCTATGACCTTTAGAGTTAAGACTTCGGTTGACTAAACAATATCTGGGGAAACAGCACAGAAGCATCCGAGCACACGCCAAACAGGAATTTCTCTTCTAAAGGAGATGCCCAGGCAGAGAACTCTCTGTAGAGAATGACGTCAACAGGCCTAGAAAGGGCACGTTACAGTGCCAACCTATTAATCATAGGCCAAAGGAGAGGGGAGAGTGATGTGAGGGCCAGGGCTATTGCAGTGACTGTCCAAGTGAAGGACAGCTGAGATGGTCCAGTCGGCTGTCCACTTGCTCCCTTCCCACAGCATGGTGAACACGGAGAGATAAGGCTCCAGTCTGGCTTTCTACACATTAGCCATATTACCCCAACAGCAATTTGTAATTTAAATTTCATCATCTGCAAATATAAGGGACTGCAGAGTACTCCATCCGAAATGATGCATTGATATCCTCTCCCTCCTAAAGCTTAGGGATCACTGCAGAAGAGAGGGTGGAAAAATTGTAAGAGCCAGAGGTGGTGGATGACCAACAAAACTGCATTCCGGATACAGGAGGGCAGCTGCACAGAGGAACTCCAGAGGCAAGTTCAAGCCAGACAAAACTCTAATAGCTGAGGCGCTATTAGCAACTGGTGACAGCTGGAGGAAGTCCAGTTTTCTTCAGAGATAGACACAGGAGGCGGCACACACCCAATAAAGGTCCTAACCCCACACACACTGACAGCACTAAATGGATTAAGTGGGCTAAAAACACAAAGCGCATAAAGTTGGGAGGGGATAGTGGTTGGGGGAAGAGGGAGTGGATCTGATCAAAATTCATCATATGCACGTATGAAATCCTCAAACAATAATACTAAATCATGACAAATACAGTTTACTTTTCCTCTGAAAATTTTCTCAGGTTTCATTTGTCATTAAAAAAAATCGAGAAATTTCAACTATTGTGGGAAGCATAACCTCTGCCTGGCTCTGCTTCCCTAGTGCTGTGAGTAAAGGCATGCGCCACCACTGCCCAGCCAGATCCACT
This sequence comes from Onychomys torridus, assembly GCF_903995425.1. Lineage (NCBI taxonomy): Eukaryota > Metazoa > Chordata > Mammalia > Rodentia > Cricetidae > Onychomys > Onychomys torridus. The sequence goes on from NC_050456.1 coordinate 48,939,256, forward strand.
TTTAAAACTAGTCACCAGGCTTTGAAGCTCAAAGTGTATTCCACACACTACTTTACGTGTTGTACTCTAGTAGCTTCTGATCTTGGCTGGTGAGTTATGCTCATAAGTATGTTACAATGGTTCTGAAAGGAAGTCATTAAAAAAAAAAAAAATCACTTAAAAAACAAAGGAGCAAGGGAATAGATCTCTGTTAAGTTCAAGACCAGCCTGGTCTACAGAGTGAGTTCCAAGACAGCCAGGGCTGCTACACAGAGAAACCCAGTCTGGAAACAAAACAAATAAAAACAAACCACAAACAAACAAACAAACAAAACAGGCTCTTAATGTGTAGCCCTGCCTGGCCTGAATTCACTGTGTAGGACTATGTCAGCTTAAACTCAGAGATTTGCCCAACTCTGCATCCTGAGAGCTGGGATTAAAAACATGTAAACATGTACCACATGCCCACCTATTTTTTTTTGAGGGTGGGGATGGGTTTTGAGACAGGGTTTCTTTGTGTAGCCCGTGCTACCTGGGAACTAACTCTGTAGATCAGGCTGGTGAACTCACAGAGATCCCCCTGCCTCTGCCTCCCAAGAGCTGGGATTAAAGGTGTGTACCACTACCACCCGACCCCTACCTACTTTTAAAATATCAGCTTCTAATATTTTATAATATGTCAAAATCACTGACACATCACCCCCTTAAAGACAGAGTCCTGCTCTGCAGTAGAGCTGGCTTTGGGCCTGTGGTTCTCCTAACCTCAGCTCTAAGTGTCAGGCTTATAGGCATGGACCACCGTTCTTGGCTCTAACTGAGAACTTTAACAAATAAATGCTCAATATATTTAGATATAAATCCCTATACACATTGTTCCATTTTTTTTCCAGTTATGAACTACAAATATTTCCCTAAAAAGGATGGAAGGGTAAAGAAAGTGTCTCACCTTGATAATCTTTTCTACACCAGAAGAGCAGATCATGTACGTGTGGGGGTTAAACCGGACCTGGTTAACAATGGACCGATGCCCTTTCAGCACCATGAAGGCTCCATTGACCACCCTGCCAATGCCACCTGGGAAGACAGAAGGAAACAGAATCAAATGATAAAACAGGTTCCTGTAATGACTCATAAACAACTCGGAACAGCGGCTGAGATTTCTTACTAACTCTATGAGAGCAGAATGCAAAACCTCAGATAAGGTTGCCATGGAAAGAGGGAGGGAACAGCTCCCAGCACGTGTGCTCCTACCAAGAGCCTTTCTTTCTTTAGCCTGTAAGCAATGCCCACGACCACCCACGGCAATTCCATTGTCAATGACCCAAAGCCACTTCAGACTTCAAGTTTTTGGTCTCCAAGTTTTAATCCAAATGTCATCTTAGGAAATGCAATAGAACATGAGACTGAATGCTTGGGACGAGTTAGGCAGCTAAGGCGGGAGCGTGCGTACTTCTTTGATGTTAAACTCTGGGTTTATACTAAGATGACACCAGAGGGAGGAAAACAGGGTAGCAATGCAAAGAATCCTTTTTTGCCCTTGGACAGCAGGGAGAGCTGAAGACAAAGGAGACCTGGATAACGTTCATAACACGCAAGTATTAAGAGTTGGAAGTAGAGCCTGTGAGACAGCTCAGTGGAGAAAAGCACCTGGTGCCAGATTCAACCTGAGTTCAACCCTAGGGCCTCATAACCATGGAAGGAGTTGTCCTTGCCCAAAGTAAATAAATAAATGTAATTAAAAATAATTTTAAAAAATGAGGGATTGGGGATTTATCTCAGTGGTAGAGCGCTTGCCTAGCAAGCACAAGGCCCAGGGTTTGGTCCTCAGCTCCGGTTTAAAAACAAAAACAAAAACAAACAAACAAACAAACAAAAAACCATAAAAAATTAACTACAGGGTGGGCCTTGAAAACAACATGTACAGTTCCAATCAACAGTCAGTCCACTTACAGAAAGCTTTACTTTTTTATTTTACTCAAGACAGGGTTTCAAGCCAGGGTATCCCTGGCTGTCCTCGAACTCAGAGATCCACCTGCCTCTGCCTCCCAAGTACTGGATTAAAGGTGTGTGCTACCACAGAAGGCTTGAAAGCTGGATTTTAAGTAACACCTTGTAGGCATCCTTTAGAGGATGAGAAAAGTACCAAGGGCCTGGAATGTGTTAACATGGTAAGGACTTGTCATTAGTGAACTTGGGACACATTTAGAGGTTCGATATAGACTGGCAATGGTATTACATCCCCAAGAAACACTTGCTCTGCATTCTGAACAAAGTTGCTTCGGAGTGGTCACCCACAACTGAGTACACACAAAGCTAATAAGGCAGAGTGAGGCATCCAGACACAAACCAGTGTTATCTGACCCATGGATACTTTGTGTCTCTACCGCGGAGGCAAAGGACTACTCAGTACTGTTTCTGTCCTATGTACCCCACCCCACTCCCAGCAATACTTCGATCAACACTCATTCCAGACCTTTCCCAGAATCTCAGTGAAGGAACGATGACTAGGACAATGTGCCTCCCTAAACTAGCCTCTTTCCTGGAATATTTCTGCATCGGTCTCCTAGATAAAGCAGGCTGACATGGTGGGATACAGGTGTGTCCGACCTGTGGCCCATGGGCTGCATGTGTCCCAGGACAAGAGTGTAGCCTGACACATTGTGTCACAATGTCAAGTACCTGAGGTGGCAGGAAAGATGGCTTGGGCCTAGGGAGAGAAAAGGGATCCACGGGAACCTAGGGGCACACAACAGCAGCTGTCTGGGCACAGGGCTCACAGGATCCCTCAGGAGCACCTTTTTGTTTTACCTCTGTTGCTGTGATGAAATACCCAGCAAGAAGCAACTTAAGGAGAAAGGGTTTATTTTGGCTCACAGCTCCACATTACAGTCCATCACTGGGGCAAGTACTGGAGCCGGACCTGAGACGGGTGGCCATATCACGTCCATAGTCAAGAGCAGAGAAGGAACATGGGCACGCGTGGTCCAAATGGTGCTGCCCACTTCACATCAATGAAGGCTATCCAAACAATCTTCCAGCTGGTTGTGGTGGAACACACTCTAAACTCAGGAGGCAGAGGCAGGTGGATCTCTGAGTTCAAGGCCAGCTTGATTTACATAGTGAGTTCCATGACACCAAAGCTATAAAGTGAGACCCTGTCTCAAAAGAAAAAATCCAGAATAAAACAATCTCCCAGAGGCATGCCCACAGGCCGACCTCATCTAGACAATCCCTCCTGCCACCCTCTCCTCAGGACCCCTAGGCCGACCGTGAAGACATGTGCAGCTTTGTGTCTGTTTCTGTTGGGGGAAAGGCTCATCTGTCAAGGAGCACACTGGCCATGACTCTCTGAATTCGACTTCTTAAACATCCTCTCTTGTCCCTACCCCCAAACTGGGGTGGTCACTAGTAAAGAAACTGTACTGAAGCTAGTGCCAATCTTCTGTTTAATCCTACTATGGTCATCCTCCTTCCTGTGCAAACCAGAATCCAGGAACTCTGAAAAAGGATCCAGGTCAACCACAGAGCCAAGGCTCTGGTGGCAAAACAGGTACAGGAAGCATTTCTGCCATTTGTTAGGGTGATCAAGGCCACGTTCCCAGAAGCACAGCAGTGGATGGGCTCTCAATGCATGTACAGCACTTTCCTCAGCAGAGAAGCATCAAATTAGCATCAACACATCTTTGCACTGCATTGTGCTAAAATGTTCAACTCCAAACTTGCCTTTTGAGTTGCTAACTTGAGTTTCATAAAAAATTGTTAAAATGAGTTTTGCTTGGGTTTAGGTCAGAATGCCTCACAATTTTTCAGATATCCCTAAGTATAGCCTGTCACTGTGCACTACCTATTTTTGTGAGGCAGCACGCTCAGCATTGATGGTTACAGAATCAAAGTGTCTATCAGCTCTGGACGATGTGGAAGATGCTCTATGTTTGCAAATTCAAAAACTCAGCCAAGATGGAATTAATTCCTTACATAAAAATAAAGAGGCAAGCTGGGGATGTAGCTCAGAGGTGGAGCATTGCCCAGTAAGCCCAAGGTGCTGGGTCAATCTCCAGCAGTGCACTAAGTATATAAATAAACATGCCCACTTCATTAGGATACAAATTTTCATTAATTTTTATACTAAATACTAAAATTATATGGACACCAAATAATTGTTTTAAAACCAATTTTTATCATTTATTATCCATAACTGTTTGGTTTGTACACCCATTTGCTTATGCCTACATACGCAGGGAAGGTGGGAAAGAGTTGTAGTGGGGACATCCTGCTCTGCACTCTGGTTCTTGGGTTCCAAATGACTGAATTTAGATTAACTGTACAGTGTATGCAAATGATTTGTTGAGTCATGATCTAATAGCTAATAATAAATGTCAACAAGTAAACAGTTTAAACATACTCAGAAAGAAGGACAGGTCTTCCTGAGCCGTCACTTCTGTAAATCAGTCATTTCTTGGGGCCGTCTGCTCTGGTCGGCTTTGTCAAACATGGTGGCACTTGTCTGTAGCTTTTATTCAAAAGTCAATGGAGATGATAGAGAAAGCTCAGTTGTTAAGAGCACTTGCTGTTCTTGCAGGGGACCTGGGTTCAGCTCCCAGCACCCACATGGTGGCTCACAACCCCTTAGCTCCAGAGGATTCAAGGCTGCCTTCTGGCTCTGTGGGTACCACACACAGGCAAAACACCCATGCACATAAAATAATCCTTTTTTTTTTTTAAAGGTTAAAGTTGAGGCTGGGGAGATGGCTTAGTGTGTAAAGTGATTGCTCACAAGTATGAAGACCTGAGCTCAGATCTCCAGGACCCATATAACGACTGATATACAAAACAGAAAAGAAAGACCTTGTCTCAAGGATGGTGAAGACACCTGAGGTTGTCCTGACTTCTACAAGTGCACAGCGGCATATGTGCATGTGTGTGTTGGGGGCGGGGAGAAAATAAGAGTGGATCATCTCATAGAATTCCATAAATGTAAGTACTCACTACCTTAGGGGACACTGGGATCCAAGTAACTCAGAGAAAACACCAGCTCAGAACCCAAAGGCCTTTCTAAAATGCCCTGAGAGTGGGTTAGGGGTTCATGACTATAATCCTGGCAGTTGGGAGGTTTAGGCTCCAGGAGTGACACAAGTTTGAGACCAGTTGGGCTCCACAGAGAGTTCCAGGCCAGCTAAAACTAATAAAGATCTTGTCTATAAACAATCAACCAAACAACTAGGCTGGGTGTGGCTTTGGCAGGATGATTAGTGAGCTGTCTCAAAATAAAATATAGGAGGCTGGGGATGTTGCTAAGTGGTAGAGCATTTGCCCAGTTCAATGTCTAGAAATGCCAGGAAGGAAGGAAGGAAGGAAGGAAGGAAGGAAGGAAGGAAGGAAGGCAGGCAAGCAGGAAGGCACACTGGCTTTTGTTTTTCCCTCCAAACTGAGCCATCCAAACTGAGCCAAATGTTCCCAACAGAGAAGACAAAGGACTAAACCTTAAAGTCCTAATTTCTGTCCTCTTCTCTACTTATCTCACGACACCCGGTCGGTCAGGGGTTTAACCTCCTTAGGCTTCCTCTCGCTTGTCAACCCCAGCTACTTGGTTCTCACCAACGTCATCGGCTTCCCGAGTCCACCAAGAACAACTACTTTCAATTTAAAAGCTAAAAGCAATGTGGTCAAGATTTGTTGACGCTTTTCGTCTAGTAGCACCTAATTAATCATGCAGGGACGCGGTCTTCAGTGCCACACATATAGAAAACTTGTATTTTGTACCAAAATCAATCCAAAATACAACCTTAATGAAATACCATTGATGACTTTCTTGTTGTTGGAAGCGTTGTGAGAAGAGGAAGGCAAACCGGCTACATCAACACTAAGACAGTCCAAAGTACTGAGCAGTCGTGAGGGCCAGAGACCAGGTGATGAGAGGGCACAGAGGCATTGTAGACGACAAGCTGAGTGTGATGGTGCATGCCTGTTACCCAGTGAGCTCCTCCTGTTAGCTCCCAGGAGGCCGAGGCAGGAAGATTCTGACCTTGAGGCCATGGGCTTCAAAGTGAGACTTTGCTCCAAAACAACAATGAAAACAAACCAAAAAATTAAGGCAGCAAATAAAGAAAATGTGCATTTCCGAGCAAGTGCCCAGGCCTTCATGAAGAGAAAAAGAACTCAGATTTTGCAGGCTTGGTTGGATGCTGCCGTACCCACTCTAGTAAGACAGAGCGAGGATGATTGTCAAATGAACAACTGTTAGGAGTGGTACCTCATTCTAGACTCAGGCAAAAAAAGATTATTGTATAGGAAATGTTTTAAGTGGTCACAGAAGAACCTAAGAGATCTGCAAGTATGAGCAATATGAGCAAATACTAACAAGCAATACAACATTTTAGAAGAAGCTGAAGTATCAGGTAACTAGTCATTCAAACGACACAGGGATATAAAAACAGCAGCACTGAAATTACCTTCTTGGGCTTAGGAAACTTTAGCAGATGAGAGTGTATGGTATTTATCGAAGAACCCAGTGATTAATCCAGTCTGCAACCCAACTGATCTTATTTGACAAAGCTTTCTACCCTTCATGCTGTTCTCCCATGACTGCTTTCCCTTCCTCCTTTTCTTTCCCTCATTTCCCCTTCTTCTTCCTCCCTCCCTCCCTCTCTCTCTCTTTCTCTCTCTCTCTGTCTCTCTCTCTCTGTCTCCCTCTCTCCTCCCCCCACCCCTTCCCTCCCAGCACAGACTATGTAGTCTGGGCTGGCCATGAACTCATTCTGCCTCAGCCACCTGGCAGAGATTACAGGCATATACCCCCTTGCCTGGCCATGGTCATTCTTTCTTATCTTTTTTTACTGCTCAGGAAATTCTAATGCTTTGACTTCCTCCATGTGTCTCTCATCTAGCTGTAGGACCGTGGCTAGAGCCACCACCAGCTCTTCCCATGTCTGCTGAAACACAGAGTAGTTCCCTCCATTGTCCTCCCCCGGGAGCACCACCCCTACCACCTACTCAACTCAGCAGCCAGAGCAATCCTCGAAAAATAGGTCACATCAGGTTGTAATGGTTCCTCAGTTCTTCGATAAATTCACACAGCTGAATATCTATCCCTCCTCCTTTGTTCATTTACCTTGGACCTCATCTCCCGTTGTATATCCCCTTCAACATCCTTGCTCTGCTCAACCCATTAGCTTCCACGTGTGTTAAATACACACGGCCCACTCCTGCTCCAAGACCTTTCTGCAGGCTCCCTGAAATGTCCTTCCCCAGACTGACACATGGCTCTCTCTCTTACCTTCTGGGGTTTTTACTCAACTTGTGACCTTCTCAATGAAGCCTCTACTGAACATCCAATCAAAAACTGCATCTCTTGGCTCCCCAAGCCCCACCAATGCCATTCCTACAACCCTCACTCTGCTCGGCTGTTTTCCATTGCACGGCTAGACATTGGTGTCACTCCTGCCTGCCCTACCCGAAGAAAAGTGCCTTCACTAAGAGGGAACTAACTCTCTGACGGCAGGACCCTCTGCTGTAGCCCAGTCTCTACAGCACTGCCCAGCAGCAGGTTTTCAATAAACACTGATGAACAAATTGAAACACGGATACATTAGACTGTAGAATATAAGGGAACAAAACAAAATAAACAAAAACCAACCCTATTTGTAGGCTCTATTACCCAGATTTATCTATATGTTTCTTTGTCTCTATGTTCCTGATGCTAATTTTGGATTTCCTTTTTTCCCCCTTGTTTTGAGACAAAATGTTTCTGTGTAGCCTTGGCTGCCCTGGAACTCGCTCTGTAGAGGAGACTGGTCTCAAACTCACAGAGATCTACCTGTCTCTGCCTCCCAAGTGCTGGGATTAATGGCCTGTGCCACCACATCCTGGCTGGATGTTTCTTTTATAGTATTTTTACCACAGGAAGAGTAAAGAAAAAAAGTAATTAAGCTCCCATCTATCTAGCCTTCATGATGCTTTAAAGTGTCAGTTCCATGAAAATCTTACCAAGCTCCTTAAGTCTATTCATACTCTTCTTAGTAATTACCTGTCCCTGGACCTTGGAATCCTGTCTTATATAGCAAGCCTTCTTGATGGACTATCTTTGGACTGCCAGCCCACAAATAATGACCCGGACACTTATTATTATGAAAGCTTGGCTTTAGTCTAGACTTTTTTTCCAACTAGTTCTTATAACTTAAATTAACTGGTCTCTATTAATCTACATTCTGCCACGTGTCTTGGTTATGTCTGTTCTGTACCATACGTCCAACTTCTTCAGTCTCTGGTGAAATCTGCACGCCTAGATTCCTCCTCCTCTTCCTCTCTCTCCCTGGAAACCTCGCCTATCCTTTACTGCCTACTGACCATTCAGCTTTTTACTAAACCAATCAGAAGGTGCCTTGGGAGACATCTTCACAGTGTACAAATATTCCACAACAGTCTTGAGATACCTAACCAGAATCAGGTTTAATTACACACACATGCAGGGAATACTCTTTTGCTCACTCCTCTTCACACAGAAATCCCCCCCGCCTTTTTTTTTTTTCGAGACAGGACTTCTCTGTGTAGCTTTGCACCTTTCCTAGAACTCACTCTGTAGTCCAGGCTGGCCTCGAACTCACAGAGATCCGCCTGGCTCTGCCTCCCGAGTGCTGGGATTACAGGCGTGCGCCACCACCGCCGGGCAGAAATTCCTAAATTAAGAAAGCATTTATTGGCTGGGGTGTGGCTCAGTGGTAGAGCATTTGCTTAGCATATTCAAGGCCTGAGTTAAGCTCCCTTCCTCCAGCATTATAAAGGAAAATAAAGGATTTATCTTTTCATGACCTGTTCAAACAACTTTGCAGCAATGTCTTATCTAAGATATTCAGTGAGAGAATGAACTCAAGTAAAGCCCCTTGTCACAGACTGACACAAAGCTTGAAGGAGAAAGCTAGAGCTATAACCTGCAAGGATAGGGTTTGGTAAATAGCTGCTGAGAAAATCAGCCTACTTCATTTTTGACTCCACTGGTAGAATGAAAGAGTTTACAAATATGAAGGGCAAAAGACATTTCTCCTCCTGCACACTTAGAAGAGATGCCCTGAGAAACCTGAACATTCCAAAGGCCAACAGTTGCGGAGAAACACAAAGACACTGACAAGACAGAGGGAGCATGGCTGTCTCTGGGGGAACATGTGACCACTTAGAGATGAGAGGAGCCAGATGGGGGCTACAGAGCGCCGGACTCCACAGGCAGCATGTTCAATTGTACAAAGAGACAAGCATACTGAGCTCTTCCTTCATATGGACTTCACATGTGTCTGCAGCCAACTACGTGTGACCAACTGCAAACAGTTGTCTTTCCAGTTACAAGGAAGGCACAAACCAGATGCCTGAGCCTAATTCACTGAGAGCAAATGTCCAGGAAAAGCAAAAGAGGGCCAGTAACATGGCTCAGCAGGTAGATGCAATCCCAAGCAGTTTGATTCCTGGGATCCACAGTGGAAGGAGGGATCCAATTCCTGTAGGTTGTCCTCTGCCCTTCGGGCATATGCACACATACACAGAATAAAGTTAGATATAGAAAAGAAGAGCCATTGCCTACACATACATACAGCTGTTTCCAGCCTCCGGCCTGTCGGGATGACTGAAGCGACTTGACAGGGAAAAGTTTGTTGAAAAGGAAGCCCTTTAAATGGCTCATGACTCCAGGAGTCCTCACGTAAGAACCACTGGGTCAGTCATTCACGGGGATACAAAGGACAGTGTCTCCGTCCTGTCTTTTTAAAAGAAGTGTTCAGAAAAAGAGGAGACTTTTAAGTGAGGAAGAACAATCACTGAACAGCTACTACGTGCTCTCATAGTAACACCAAGGCGGACATTATTGCTTTCGTTGATGCCACTGTTCTTACTTTACATAGGAAGAAACAGTTTGGGAGGCTTAGAGTGTTCTTCTAGAGCCTCAACTATAAGATGAATAGATCAGGAAAACAGGACTATCATTCTATCTGCATTATACCTTTCTCCATAAATAATACACTCAGGGCTAGAAATATAGCTCAGTGGTAGGGTGCTTGCCTGGCATGCCAGAGGCCCTAGGTTCAAACAACAGTTTGTGGTGATATTTTATTTGTGCTCTAACAAATAAAGCTTGCCTGGGGATCTGAGGACTAAGTCGGCCACTATATTAAACACAGAGGTCAGGCAATGGTGGCACACACCTTTAATCCCAGCACTAGTTAACCATAGAGGTCTGGAGGTCTGGACAGACAGACAGAACTGATAGAGCTGGGTGGAGAGAAGTAAGATGGAAGGGCACAGAAAGGTGCATGAATATACAGCAAGTAGCTCTCTTGGGCTGAGGATTTCTTGGTGGTAAGAACTTATAGCTAGCTTGTTCTATTCCTCTGGTCTTTCAGCTCTCACCCCATCTGACTCTGGGTTTTTTATTAATAAGACCGTTTAGCAATTCGTGTTACAACAGTACACACACACACACACACACATACACACACACACACACACACACACACACACGTCAGAGAGAGAGAAGAAAAGAAACATATGTAGTATGGTTTTAAAGTAGAGTCCTATCTCAGGGGAAGCTGTTCTATCTGTGAAAACCTTAAAGCCTATACAAGCTAGAAGAAAGAGAAACACTAATATTTAAAGAGTAACTCATCTTTCCCACTACTTTGCAAACCTGTTACTTCCATATATCTAAGTTACTAGAAAGAAAATGCTTTGTATCTACATTGATCATAATACTCCTAGTAGCAGTAGTGCAATACATATTAACACTCAGAAGGCAGAGGCAGGTAGATCTCTGAGTTCAAGGCCAGCATGGTCTACAAACTGAATTCTAGGTTAGCCAGCACTACACAGTGGGACCTTGTCTTTAAAAAAAAAAAAAAAAAAAGATTTTAATTATTTATGTGTGTGCTTATATGTGTGGGTATGTACACACCACAGCATGTGTGTGGTGGCTAGAGAACAACCTGCAGACGTGCAGGGGATGGTTCTCTACTTCTACCATGTGCATGGGTACTAAGGATGAAATTCAGGTCCTCAGGCTGGGCAGCAAAGGCCTTTGGCACCTCGGCTACCATGTCTTCTATTTCTATATACTGTTTTCAGAAAGCTTCTAGGACTATTAAATCACTAAAACGTGGCAAGAATGGGGACATGTTACAGAAGGAACTGCCTTCAACAATTCCTGTTTTTTGAGACCTGCCTTCCTGGAGTTCAGGCCCAATGCTCCTTTCGCTGTGTATGTAACTTCCAATCTATCTTATTTTCAGGATTTCCACATCCAACAGGTACCTTTTCTTTCCATTTGGGAGGTGTGAACATTCACACAAGCATTTTCTTTGCCACATCAAATCCTTCAGCTCTATTCCTTCCTGTGACTTGTTATGACAGATTTTGGAAGTAAGTTCTATCAACTAAAAAAGGTGACCTAACCCTGCTAGGTAGAATTTTACAGGAGTATAGGTCTTAAAAATAGAAATAGTAATGTTCTCCTCAGCCCAACCTGAAGTCTTACATGAATTACTGGCCAAATCATTAAGTTGGAATTATTTGCATTAAAAAATTTAATTTCTTTAGAATTTGTATAGCATTAACAAAGAAACCTCACCCCAAATTACCCAAAAAGAAAGTGGGGGAGGAAAGCCCAACTAATCAATAGTCTTTTTGAATAGGAAAGTGAGGACGAGTCGGGTGGTGGTGGTGCATGCCTTTGATCCCAGCACTCGGGAGGCAGAGGCAGGCGGATCTCTGTGAGTTCGAGGCAAGCCTAGTCTACAGAGCGAGATCTCAGAAAGGCGCAAAGCTGCACAGAGAAACTCTGTTGGAAAAAAAATAAAACAAACAAACAAACAAATAAAAGACAAAAACAAAACAAAAAAAATGTCCTTGACTATGGCTCACACTCAGGACTCTCTCAGCATTTGGCATTCATTGTGATACACACAGCAGGCATTCAATTAATGCTGATTGCTCGTCATTTAGAGTCATGAATTAATTGTGCCATTCAGGTACATAATAATTAGTCAGCTTCCATTATTAGCTTATCTTAGTGTCTTATATTCAATAAGTATGACCAGAGAGGGAAACCATGCTTGTCCTCAGTCTAGACTCTAATAGTTAATTTAAAAGGCAGTAGGATGGATTAGGTCATTCTCATCAACGCAGTCAAAACAAAAACTCAAGGGCCACTCGTAGCCCTCGATGCGCAGCTTGCTTTGCTGAAACTAGCTGGATATTAAAAAAAAAAAACCACCACCATCACCTCTGAATGAATTGCTAGCATTTAAAAATTAGAGGGCCAGAAGGAAGGCTCAGCAAGCAAATTGATGTGCTGCTGCTGAGTCGTCCGACCTGAGTTCAACCCTGAGGAACCATATGGTGGGGAACCAAAGCTGTCCTCTGATCTCCACATGTGCCTGAGGGCACATGAGCATGTATGCTTGAGTTAAGATGTGTACATGTATGTTTGTTTTACACACAGTAAATATGATTTTTAAAAAGTATAGCTGTTTGTTACATATAAAAAGAGATGTAAAGCATTTCTATTTCATTTTTCTTTCAAGACAAGAGTTGCTTTGTGTAGCCCTGGCTGTCCTGGAACTCACTCTGTAGACCAGGCTGGCCTTAAATTCACAGAGATCTGTCTGCCTCTGCTTCCCAAGCGCTGGGACTAAAGGCGTGTGCCACACCATCTGGCAATGTCAAGTATTTCTGAAGCCAGTTTGAAGAAGGCTAAGAGCATGCACAGAGAGCAGTTACATCATCACATACTTCTCTAGAGCCCACCTGCCAGGATCTGCACACCCCACTTCAGCTGAGAAGGTTTCACTGAAGGTTTCACTCTGAAGGCATAAAGTGGAGGTGGAATTAAAGAAAAATTTGGAGATCTAGGAGAAACACTGCTGCATGGCTCTTACAGTCATATTAAATTTAAATTCGTGTGTGTGTGTGTGTGTGTGTGTGTGTGTGTGTGTGTGTGAGAGAGAGAGAGAGAGAGAGAGAGAGAGAGAATGAATGAATGAATGAATGAATGAGAATGAGTGTGGGCTTATTCTGGGTAGAGAGGTCAGAAGACAACTTTTTGTCTCCCATCATCTTGTGGGGTCTCAGGACTGAACTCAGGCCGTTAGGCCTGCACACAAGCATTGCTGTCAGCTGAACCATCTCATCTCACTGGCCTTTACAGCCGTATTTTAACTGTTCCTCAAATAGCTTCCATATAAAATGAAGATACATAGCAAGGGGCTGGAGAGATGGCTCAGCAGTTAAGATCACTGGCTGCTCTTCCAGAGGGCCAATTCCTAGCAACCACATGCTCACAACCACCTATAATGGGCTCCCTGAAGACAGGTCACACACATATATTAAATAAATAATGGGCTGGAGAGATGGCTCAGAGGTTAAGCGCACCAACTGCTCTTCCAGAGGTCCTGAGTTCAATTCCCAGCACCCACATGGTGGCTCACAACCATCTATAATAAGATCTGGTGCCCTCTTCTGTATACATAATAAATAAATATTTAAAAAAAAGATACATAGCAAGTTCCAGGTTAGCTAGTGCTATACAGTGAGACTTTGTCTCACAAATAAATAAAAAGCACTTAGGAGGCAGAGGCAGGCTGTGGTGACATATTGTGTACCCCAAGAAAGCTTACATGGGGATGAGAGGACAGAGCCAGCCACTAAATTAGACATAGAGGTCAGGCAGTGGTGGCACACACCTTTAATCCTATCACTCAGGAGGCAGAGATCCATCCGGATCTCTGCGAGTTCAAGGCTACAGTTGGTTATATGAGAGAAACGGAACCAGGCAGTGGTGACACAGGCCTTCAATCCCAGGAAGTAATATGGCAGGACACAGAAAGGTATACAAAGCATGAGGAAACAGGAACTCATAAAGGCTGAGGATTTCATAGAGGTAAGCTAGTGGTGGCTGTTCTGCTTCTCTGATCTTTCAGCTTTCACCCCAATATCTGGCTCAAGGTTTTTTATTATAAGACCTTTTAAGATTTGTTTTACAGTCAGGCGGTGGTGGCGCACGCCTTTAATCTCAGCATTCAGGAGGCAGAGGCAGGTGGATCTCTGTGAGTTCAAGGTCAGCCTGGTCTATACAGCAAGTTCCAGGACAGGCACCAAAGCTACATAGAGAAATCCTGTCTCAAAAAACAAAAACCAAACCAAAACAAAATAAAACAAACAAAAAACAAAACAAAAAACCCAAAAATTAAAAAAAAAAAATTAAAAATCAAATAAATAAATAAATAAAATCCCACCTCTCTGGAGGCAGAGGTAGGCAGATCTGAATTTGAAGCCTGATCTACAGAGCCAGTTTCAAGACAGCCAGGGCTACAGAAAGAAACCCTGCCCCAAAAAACCCAAAACCAAAACAACAACAAAACCCAATCTCCCCCCTCAAAACCCAACAACAAAAAAATTAAGCAAACAAATAAATTATAAGCTATTATCAGACAAAGCAGAGAAGGCTTTAAGTGTTAAATAATTATGATTTAAAAATTACACACATGTATGACTTTAATAAAAATAATTTAATTACAGTAATAGCAGAAGTAGAGAAAAAGGAGGAGGATGCCAGAAAGAAGAGGGAAGTCCACACATAAGAGAGAGAATGTGGGTGGGTTCCGTCAGTAGTGGCAGCAAGGCTGGAATCCCAGATGAATCAAGCTTACTAAAAATAACTGCAAAAGGTACTTTCATTCCATTCAGAACAAGATGATGATTAAAGGAACTGATTTTCTGTGACTGATGATGTAATGTTGGAGACACAAAGAGAAAGTAAAGCCCACAATCACCAGCTACTAAAGCCAACAAGTGGGAAACCATATGGCCCTGCACCGGCAAACAGAAAACCCTGACACTGAAGCCAGCAATAGCCAGTGTGGAGATGATGGGTTTCTGACCAACTCAAGTATAATGTAAGTGGATGTGGGGTTTGTAGCCTCCAACAGATTTTATGAAACTTGCTGCACTTTTTGGTTTGTTATTTGTTTTTAAGATAGGGTCTCACTATTTAAATCTAGTTGATCTGGAACTCATAGGGATCCGCCTGCCTCTGTCTCCCAGTACCAGGATTAAAGGTGTGCACCTGGCCCTGGGTGTGCTTTCTGAATCACCTTGTAGCACCAATGGAGCAAAGACTTTGCTTTCCTTTGGCCCAATCTGACTACATCTGCAGAATCCACTAACTGGATTACCTGACACACAGAATAGACCAAAAGAGAAATCAGTGCAGCAAGAAGAACCAACCTCACTCGAGGAACTACAAAATAAGCCATCTCTGAAGAACATCGTGGAAGGGAATTGAGAGCTACCTTGAAAGAAGAAGGGACATCAGGGGTACGTGTGCAGAGAGAAGGCGGACAGAGGAGAAAGACCATCTTCAAACCAAAGAGAGAAACACAATCTACTGGTAGTACCTTGACCAACTTTCAGAAATATGAGGGAATACATTTATGGGTTTTTTGTTTTATGAGATAGGGTCTTTTTTTTTTTTTTTTTTTTTTTTTTGAGACAGGGTTTCTCTGTGCAGCTTTGCACCTGTCCTGGAACTCACTCTGTAGCCCAGGCTGGCCTCGAACTCACAGAGATCCACCTGCCTCTGCCTCCTGAGTGCTGGGATCAAAGGCATGCACCACCACCGCCTGGCGAGATAGGGTCTTTTTATATATCCCTGGCTGTCTTGGAATTCACTATGTAGACCAGGCTGGCCTTGGTCTTGAATGCTGGGATTAAAGGTGTGCACCACTATAAAAGACATAAAAAAAAAATGTATCTTTTAATCTATCAGATTTGTGCTATTCTGGTATTGTACCCCTGGCAGACTAAGAAGCTCATACTCTAAGGCAAGCAAAGGACTTGGGGGGATACCCCAAACCAAAATAATAAACAACAAACAAAACTCCCATTCTGTTGCTAACTCCCAATTTTCTTTACAGAAGTGTGAAAAGACTGCAGAGAACAGTTCCAGAAAGGGGTGGGGGCAGTCCATGTAAGACACACCGAAACCCAGAGACTACTTCTCGGCTAATCAAGCTATGATCTGTGGGGTGGTGAACTCCAGAATAAACTCCCATGCCAGCAGATTGCTGCACACTGGCTATGTTTGAGAGTGAAGCTGCCTCTCCAACGTCCAAACTCCAGAAGGGAAGTGCTTTATGACGTATTTGTGATCAGACCACAGCAACTGGATACACCCCCACCCCCATTTTAGAAGTTTGGTGCTGACATTATCCATTCAGCAACAGACAAAGCTGAAAAATGTCTCCCAACCCTGAGCACCAGATGTATTTTGTGCCATATACTTGGCAGAGTCCTTTGTTATTTTTCTGATGACCATTGTCCAATTTGATGCCACCCATGTATTGCCTATATCAGATGGTTGAGTTGAGCTGTCCTCAAAATAAAAACAAGACATTTTTCTAGCAATAGGTAACATTAAATAAATGAGGACGTCATTATTGGAAAATGAGGTTTGAGGGGCTGGAGAGATCGCTCAACAGTTAGGAACACTTGTTGCTCCTGCAGAGGACCATGCTACAATTCCCAGCACCTATATGGTGACTCAGTCATCTGTAACTCTAGTTTCAGGGAATCTGATGCCCTCTTCTGACCTCCATGTGCACCACGCACACATGTGGTACACAGACCAGACAAATATGGAGGCAAAACACAATACAATAAAATGAATAAATCTTTTGGTTTTTTTTTTTGTTTGTTTTTGTTTTTTTGGTTTTTCCAGACAGGTTTTCTCTGTGTAGCTTTGTGCCTTTCTTGGAACTCACTCTATTGTCCAGGCTGGCCTCGAATTCACAGAGATCTGCCTGCCTCTGCCTCTGCCTCCCGAGGGCTGGGATTAAAGGCATGTACCACCACCGCCTGGCAAAATGAATAAATCTTTTTTTTTTTTTTAATGAGGTTGAGGGCTGGAGAGATGGCTCAGCAGTAAAGAGCACTGCCTGCTCTCCCAGAGAACCCTGATCCAGTTTCCAGCACCTACATGGCAGCTCACAACTCTCTGTTAACTCCAGTTCCATGGGACCAGACATACATGGCATAAAATTAAAAAAAAAAAAAAAATGTTTAAACAATTTAAAAAAAAATGTTGAAAACTCAGACAACTTAAATCCAAATTTATGGAAAACTATAGGCTTTTATCTGAATACATCTAGAGCAAGTATAGGAATGGTTACTTGGTGATTGGTTAATGGTTACCTCAAGAAACACACCTGCCCCGTCATCAGAGAAGCTCTCCTTTAGTTAACATCACCAAGCAACCAATCAAGCTTAAAACAAGAATCAGGACATGTGATGGAAGAGGGAAAGCACCGAACAGCAACATATATATAAAACTAAAACAAAACAAACAAACAAAACCCTCCAGGGCTGGAGAAATGGTTCAGAAGTCAAGAGCACTTCCTATTCTTATACAGGACTAGAGTTAAGTTCCCAGACCCCATGTTCCCATCTTCAAGGGACCAAAGCCTCTCGCCTCCAGGGGTACCAACATTCGTGTGCACATACCTACACACACACACACACACACACACACACACACACACACACACACACACAGTGTTCTTAGAAAATCCTTTGAAACAGGAGTGGTGGCACACACGTAAGATCTCAGCAATCTACAGGCTGAGACAGGAGGATTCAGAGCTCCAGGTCTGTCTGGAGTACGCAATGAAACCGTGTTTCCAGGAACTACCTCTAATCTCACCCATAAAGAGTAAATGAAAGCTGGGGGTGGTGGTGCACGCCTTGAATCTCAGCACTCGGGAGGCAGAGGCAAGTAGATCTCTGTGAATTCGAGGCCAGCCTGGGCTACACAGTGAGTTCCAGGACAGCTAGAGCTACAGAGAAACCCTGTCTCGAAAAACCAAACCAAAGAGTGAATGAAAGTAGGCGAGGTTCTGGGATTAGAGCGACAGCTCATGGGTAAAGGCGCTTACTGCAGAGCCGACAACCCACATTCAATCCCTGGCCCCCATGTGAAGAGGAAACCGACTCTGGTAAGTTACCTCTCCTCTAACTTGCACACGTGCATGATGGCTAATGTGCATTTCATGCATGTGTGCACACCACACTCTCAAGTAAGTAAATATAAAATAAACTTTTAAAAAAGGAGGTTCTTGGGAAAAGAAATATCTAAGTATCATTAATGCCAGATACAACGATATGTATATGACCTGGCTTTTCTAATCTTCATTTAAAAAATTCCCTTGGACATCTTCTGATAAACTGCTATTATTAAAAGAAAGAAGTATTAGGGGTTGGAGAGAAAGTTCAGCAGTTAGGAGCACTTTTTGCTTTTGCAGAGGACCCAGGTTGGGTTCCCAGCACCCACATGGTGGCTCACAATCATCTGTAACTCCACTTCCAAGGGACTTCACACCCTCTTGGGCGTACCAGTCACACGTATACACATACATTCATAAGCAGGCAAAACATTCATACACAGAAAATGAAGTGAAAATCCAAAAAAAAAAATTTAAAGACATATATATTCAACTCTTGTACCAGTGTTCTCTCAGGGACCTGCATGCCATAGGCCAAGAGAGCCAACCAGAGTGCATCATATCCACAGTGGGACACACTCACCTGCTTCTGGATCTGCAGGAATCTTCCACATGTACAGATTGAAGTCATCAGAGCCTGAGAGGATATACTGTTGGAACAAAAGAGGCATTGTATATATTATTTCATAATTGGGGAGATAATTATTCAATTACATATATAATAATACATATGTTATATAGCCTTGTGATATACCTATGTCATTCTGCAAAGAGAAATTTTATTTACAACAGGGCCAGTGAGACATCTTAGTGGGCAAAGCAATTGCTGTGCAAACCTGATAACCTGAGTTTGATCCCCAGATCCCACAAGGAAGGCAAGAACAGATCATATGCATCATGTCACTGTTTCCCCCCTCCACATACAATTTTAAAAAACAGTATAAATTGTCATATATTTAAGGTGCCACAAAGCAAATAGCCTGGTACAAATATTTACAGATCACAAGGTAGAAAATAAAAACTAGGATCTTCATTGAGATCATTAACGTGAGGTCAAGCATCCTAAACTCTGCATCCCCCTGACGTCCTGGAGATTCTCCACACCCCCCTGACAAGCTGCTGCCAACCCAAACATGACTTAGTGCCAAGGACTTAGCATTGTTTTAATGCAGCATCGTCAAATTGCCTGGTCTGAAAGGGGTCATTATTGCTAAATATAATTAATTAGATGCCTTCGTGGCTTTCTCTGAAGCTAGCCTATTGCTCACGCTGATCCTGTCTCAACTCCTCTGGGAATTGCCAAGCCTGTATTCTCTTAATGGAACCTAGTGACTTGTATACCTACATGTTTTTTTACATTTTCTACTTGATGTAAGTCCCTTGGGAATCCAGGTGTCCCTTTACATGTCTTTGTGACCAACAGTGGGGCTGGTATATCAACTTTTCTGGGTTAGTATATAGTGAGTAAATCTTTTCTGTTAATCTTGGTGTGAAATTCCTGGGCTCCTGAATTCCAACTGTAGCTAGAGTTTTTCTGGTCCTGCCTGGCTCACAGTCAGGACAAATCTCTCTCACCCACCAGTCCCACAGCCGCTCAGACCCAACCAAGTAAAAACACACAGAGACTTATATTGCTTACAAACTGTATGGCCGTGGCAGGCTTCTTGTTATCTAGTTCTTCTATCTTAAATTAACCCATTTCTATCAATCTATACTTTGCCGCATGGCTTGTGGCTTACTGGTACCTTACATCTCCCTTGTCATGGCAGCGGCTGGCAGTGTCTCCCTGCCTCAGCCTTCCTGTTCCCAGAATTCTCTTCTCTGCTCATCCCACCTATACTTCCTGCCTGGCTACTGGCCAATCAGTGTTTTATTTATTAACCAAGCAGAGCAACACATTTGACATACAGAAGGTTAAAGAAGTCTGCCACGGCCATACAGTTTGCAAGCAATATAAGTCTCTGTGTGCGGGTTGGGGATTTAGCTCAGTGGTAGAGCACTTGCTTAGCAAGCGCAAGGCCCTGGGTTCGATCCTCAGCTCAAAAAAAGTCTCTGTGTGTTTACTGGGTTGGGTCTGAGCGGTTGTGGGACTGGTGGGTAAGAGAGATTTGTCCTGACTGTGGGCCAGGCAAGACCAGAAAAACTCTAGCTACAAATGGCGCCAGAACATGGGGCAGGAATTTCCACTTAAAACCCGAGAAAGCATTAAAAAAACAAAAAACAAAACAAAACAAAACTAAAATGAAGCTAAAACTGCTTCCTAGTTGTCTCTCTCAAGTTAGCAGCAGCCTATGGCCTGAGCTACTATATGGCTGGTTCTTGGAGAGCATGCTTGACCTGCAGTATGGTGGGAATGAGGTGTCTACAAAAAAAAAAAAAAAAAAAGGTTTCTGGGCTACACACCGCTTTGATAAAAACATAGACCCACTGTTTCTAAGAGTTGATGGCTCCCAGAGCTGGTGGAAAACATACCAGCCACAGCGGCCATTTTGGTCTTACAAATGCTGCAGTTTAAAGCAATAGTTACACAATAAGGCAGATTCAGATGAAATAAGCCTTTAAATGCTTTACAATGTATGTAAAAACGTACGTAGGTTTGGAAGAGAGAGAAAAAGGAATATATACAGTTATATAAAGAAATACATAGTTTTAAAAACTAAAGTCTTTAAAGGGACAGTAAAAGTAGTATAAAAAATAAGTCGCATAATGTTGAATATCACAGAGAATCTGGATTGTGTTGTCTTTGGGATTTTTAACTGAAGAGAGATATTTGATTGTAAAGGCAGCAGAGTTAAACCAATATGTATATTTTAAAGATACCTTAACTTCAAAATTTGGATGTAAGGATATGTTGCTTTGGAAAGGAGGCTCTGCATTTGTTTCCACAGAAAACAAGAGGCTATGGATTTGTTCCAGATTAAGGTACATCAGGTTTGAACAGCCAAGACCCCCAGAAAGGTCTCCGATGATACCATAGCCCAGATGATCCAACATCCAGAGTGATTTCAAGGCAACTGGCTTAGACAATACACCCTCACGGACTATTCCATAATCCTAAAATTTTCTTTGTGTCCCCATAACATACAGCACCCCCTGCCAGGCGGTGGTGGCACACGCCTTTAATCCCAGCACTGGGAAGCAGAGCCAAGTGGATCTCTGTGAGTTTGAGGCCAGCCTGGGCTACCCAGTGAGTTCTAGGAAAGGCACAAAGCTACACAGAGAAACCCTGTCTCAAAAAAAAAAAAAAATACAGCGCCCCCCTCCAACAGGAAGTAGTAAGAGAAGCTACGCCCAAATTCCCAAATATACCAAGCTGGCTTTGGAGATGGAATTGGCTCACTCCTTCTCTAAACCCAAACATATTGCTTAAAAAAGGTTAAGAGATTCTTGTGTCCCATATCAGAAGAGCCCTCCGGTGTGGGACAGAAAAAAAAAAAAAAACAGTATTTTTATTTACAGCAGGTTGATTATAAATACAATCTCTTTCTAAAGAAGGAAGGGGGATAGTATGGATAATGATAGGATGGAAAGAATAGATTAATGAACCTACTTTTAAAGAGTAACAACTTGTTTAGAAATGTTTTACACTGCTATAGATTTTAGTTTATTGATACAAATTTAGAGTTGATTTTGTTATACTGTATACATATTTCTACTCTTGTTTGAGGTATTATGTATCTCATTTAGATTGTAATGGATAATTAAGAAACACAGATTAATAATTAGTCTTCTATGATAGTCAAACTTATAACATGTTAGTTAAGTTTTCTAGGTATACATAGATATATTTCAGATAGATAGGTAATCTTTAAACACTTCAAAGACCTACAGAATATGGCATTTAAAATATTTTTAAAAATTTAGACTTCCTGGACAGTGAGACATGTCTGCTCCTGGCAGCACCGATTTACTTCAGAGAGGAGGATGGGCATCAAAGACACTCTATATGGAGTTTATCTTTACCTTGGCAAAAATAGCCATTTGGGCAAGAAATTGTTCTTCCCTGGACTGCCTGATTGACTAGACATGACCACTGAACTTTGCTAGGTGAAATGGTCCTTCAGGTTCCTGCTTCTAAGAGGAAACTGCCAGACATTCTACAGGACACTGAGAAAAGTGACTGAGAGACTTTAGGCCTATGGGCTGAAGACAGATGCTCCAACTTTACAAAAGAACTTTAGAAGACTGTCCAGGCTGCCAGCTGTCTCTGTCTACCCTACAAGACTCACGAAAGTTGCCTGCATCCTTCTCCCATTTCTCACGTAGTATTATATCCTTCTGAGGTCTTTGATGTAGTTGAAGACTAGTTATAATTTTCTTCAGTTATAATAAAAGATAAGTTAGATATAAAACCTTAGACTCACAAATATAAGATAGATATGATATCTTCTTTAATATTGTAACTAATTCTTGCTTGATAATTGTTTTGTTATATGTAATTTTACTATTTGAAAGTTAAAACCTTCCTTTTTGAAAAAAAGAAAAAGGGAAGTACTGTGGGATGTTCTGTATGTCAAATGTACTGCTCTGATTGGTTAATAAATGAAACACTGATTGGCCAGTAGCCAGGCAGGAAGTATAGGCGGGACAAGCAGAGAAGAGAATTCTGGGAAGTGGAAGGCTGAGGCAGGGAGACACTGCCAGCCACCGCCATGACAAGTGAGATGTAAGGTACCGGTAAGCCACGAGCCATGCGGCAAAGTATAGATTGATAGAAATGGGTTAATTTAAGATAGAAGAACTAGATAGCAAGAAGCCTGCCACGGCCATATAGTTTGTAAGCAATATAAGTCTCTGTGTGTTTTTACTTGGTTGGATCTGAGCGGCTGTGGGACTGGTGAGTGAGAGAGATTTGTCCTGACCATGGGCCAGGCAGGACCAGAAAAATACTAGCTACAGGCTGGAGAGACGGCTCAGAGGTTAAGAGCACTGTCTGTTCTTCCAGAGGTCCTGAGTTCAATTCCCAGCAACCACATGGTGGCTCACAACCATCTGTAATGAGATCTGGTGCCCTCTTCTGGCATGCAGGCCGAACACTCACTGTACACATAATAAATAATAAATGTTTTTTTAAAAAAAAGTTTAAAACAAAAAACAAAAAACAAAAAAACACTAGCTACATCCATCTTCCAAACTGCAAGGAAACTTTTCAATTGGAGTGTAACATTGTAACCTTTGAGTTTCCTAGTTTTGAGCAAATTTACATAGTGATCTGTCAACTTCTTAGGTGGCAGATAGGGACATCAGGGTCTCATCTGGGTCCTACCATTCGTTCTTTGAGAACAACCACCTGGCTCTCATTTAGCAGGTGAAGGTACTAAGTCGGGGCTTTCTCCTTGGTGCCCGGACCCTTGAGGAGAACATAGCTTCACTGTAAATGTGCCGCCCTCACTTCTTACTCATGCTCCTCAACGTTTTTAAAATGATTCTTTTAAAAACCATAATAAGAGCTGAGACAAGCCGGGCGGTGGTGGTGGCACACGCCTTTAATCCCAGCACTCGGAGGCAGAGGCAGGCGGATCTCTGTGAATTGGAGGCCAGCCTGGGCTACAGATCGAGTTCCAGGAAAGGCACAAAGCTACACAGAGAAACCCTGTCTCGAGAGAGAAAAAAAAAAAAAAGAGTTGAGACAAGATGACTGTGAGCACTAAGCTAGCTTCAGAGAAAGCTGTGGGGTGAAGAATACAGCAATGGCTCCCCTGTAGCCTGGGGGCTCAGCCGGTGTAACTCCCGATCCCTCGGGCCACCTTCTGCCTGACTGCCAACTGCCAGGCTCCACATCTCTTGCCAAAGCCTTTCTCCAAAGCCTGTCTTGCAGACTGCTCTAAGAAAGAGCCATTAACCAAAGATGACGTGAGCAGGCTTGTGAGCAGCCCAGCTTCCTGCCCAGACAGAAGAACAGGGATGCTGAAGTCTGTGCTCTCCAGCTTCCCGTCACTCACACTCTTAACTGCCGGTGGCCACGGGCGGTTCCGGAAGTCGTCCTCTCCCTCCCACACTTCTCTGCTCTACTGGTGCTTACTGTATTTCCAAAGACAACTGAAGACAGAGCGGGAGGGCGCCAGAACACCAAAGAATCATCTAATTACATGCATGTACGTGCGTAAGCATGGACTAAAACTCGCTGGTCGATATCTCATTGCTGCATGCTCTGCTTAAAAGAGGCTGTAAACCTGACACAGAATTCCTGCTTCCTTCCTTCCCCACACTAAATAAACAAAAATATCATACTAAAAAGTACTACCAGGCCTTGCTTATCAGAGGTTTACTTCAGTGAAGGATCGGTGCTTGCTACTTACATCATAATGCTTCCTGGGGCAGAGCCCTGGGAACGTTAACGGGCCATCCATCCAGACAGAACGCTGACTCAGAAGACAGCCTTAGAAGGAAGAAAATGCTCCCACAGAGTTAAGCCTGTTGGCTTTAATATGGTAGCTCCTCAAATACGCAGAAAATGCTTAGAATGCTTTAAATGCTTTTGGGGATAAGGCAAGTTCTGATAGCTCTTCCCCTTAAAACCTCTCTTCATCTACCAGGAAAGAACTGCTTGGGATAATTTCCAGGGAGGGGTCTAAACCCACTGACATCCAGTCAGACGGTATAAGTGCTCACCAACACTGGAATTACAAGATGCCCCGGGGATTCATTTATGAAATTTAGTGGTTGTCTGCTGGACTCCTGCCAACATTAACAGTTGGGCTGCCTGGGATACTGTTAACTGGGAGAGTCTGACATAAAAATAAGTTCATTCTTTTATTCTTTAAACAAATATTTATCGAGTGTCTACTATGTGCCGAGCACTGTTCCAGCGAAGGAAAAAGAGACCCTGTCCCCACCCTCATGGAACTATCATCTTGTACAATGTGGAAAAAGGGCACAGAGATAGGGACAAGAAACAATCACATACATGATGTTCTCAGGGTGGGTAGACGTTAAAAGGAAAGCTAAGCATCTGGGTTGAGAATCTAGGCAGTGGTGGGGTAGCTTGTTTCTGTTTTATGTAGGGTGTTCACAGGCCTCTCTGACAAAATGGCATTTTGAACAAAACCCTAAAGGAAATGAGGGAGCAAACTATACCAGAATAGGGCAGAGGATTCTGGGATATTTCAAATATAAATTAGCAAACTGTGTGTAATGTTTCAAACCTGTAATCCAAGGCTTTGAGGAAAAGAACTGAGTGAGGAAGATCCTAGCCTGAGCTATGTAAGAGTTCCGGGTCAGCCTGGGCTACATAGTAAGAGCTGTTACAAAGCAGAACAAACGAGGCAGCCAGCGAACCTGGGGCTCCATGCATGCTGAGCGGACGCTCTACCACTCAACTCTGTTTTGTTTTGTTTTTGTTTTGTTTTGGTTTTTCGAGACAGGGTTTCTCTGTAGCTTTGCAGTCTATCCTGAACTAGCTCTGTAGACCAGGCTGGCCTTGAACTCACAGAGATCCACCTGCCTCTGCCTCCAGAGTGCTGGGATGATTACAGGCATGCGCCACCACCGCCTGGCTGCCACTCAACTCTTTTCCCCGCCTTTTAAAAACTCATTGTCTTGAGACTGGGTCTTATTAGCTTGCCCAGGCTGGCCTTGAACTTGTGATCACAGGCCTTTGTCATCAGGCTTTACTTTTTTTCAAAGCTTTGCAGAAACTTACTTCAAGAGGGCCTGGTGTGGAAAAGCATTTAGTATCACCACAGGAAGAATTTCCTTTCCTAAGGTTGCCTCCTAAGAGAGGGCTGGTTGAGCCTCAGACTGAGTGAGGCCTGCCAAATGGTTAGAGCTCCAGGCACTAAAGTGCTGGTGGGCTCCCTTAAAAGCATTCTGCTGTGGGACACAACAGAAACTGACTAAGAAAGAAAGACAGAAGAGCGCTAATGCCCGTCACTACCAAGAGAAAGCTACAGTACACGATCTCATTAACATTAAACAGAATCATTTGGACTAAACTGTAAAACACCCTAAGTGGTGGAAAAAGAGGTGTAATTCTCTTTCTTTGTCTTGGTATCTCTTTTTCCATAGTGTTGGAATTAAAGATTGGGCCACCATGATCCAGTTTTCCCATGAGTTCTGGAGAGTGCTGGGGGAGTTGAAGTTGGGTCCTCATACTTACATACAAGCACTTTACCAGCCTGGCTATCATCTCCCCAGCTCTAAGAATCTCCCTTTATCTTGACACTCAATTTCAATTGGATTTTTAAAAATTGTTTCAGCTTGGTTAATTTTTAAGAAAGAGTCTTATACAGCTCAGGTTGGCCTCCAACTTAAACCAGCCTGCACTCCTGATCTTCTGACTTTACTCAGCCTCTCCCTTCTCCTCTGCCTCTTCCCTCTCCTCCTCCTCCCTCCCTCCCTCCCCACCTCTGTTTGAGACAGCACCTCACTATTAGCCCAGGCAGCCTAGCCTGCCTCAATCCTCTTGTAAAACTTCACAGTAAATTGTGGGATTTTTCCCATGGTGTTGTTTAAGTGTGTGTGTGCACGTGAGTGGCCACCTGCATCATGAAAGGCATGTGGAACTCAGAAGACAACCTTTGAAAGCTGGTTCTCTCCTTCTACCATGGGGATCAAAGGGATGAAACACAGGTTGACAGGCTTGGAGAGCCATGTCACCAGCCCCACAGCGATGTTTTAAATCTGAACCCATAAGAGAGGACAGAGATGTTAAACCTAAGAATCTAGGGTAACTACTCTGGTACCAACTTTACCATTCTCTGGACCAGAAAGCCTTTGACCATGGATCAGCTTTCGATAAAAAACACTCAACTCTTTCCCAAGCCTTTAAAAAACTCATTGTCTTGAGACTGGGTCTTATTAGGTTGCCCAGGCTGGCCTTGAACTTGTGATCACAGGCCTTTGTCATCAGGCCTTGCTTTTTTTCAAAGTGTGCAGAAGCTTATTGCAAGAGGGCCTGGTGTGGAGAAGCATTTAATATCTTGAGATTACCCAAAGCATGGGTTCTCTGGGTACAAATCACAGATGCTATTTGAAATTAGGTGTCAAACTGGGTGTGCAGGTACATGCCTCTAACCCCAGCACGTTGGAGGCCCAGGCAGGAAAACTGATGCCCCAGGACAGTCTGGTCTATACAACAAAACCCTATCTCAAAAGGGAGAAAGGAGAAGGGTGGAAAAATACAGGGTAAAAATTGCTTTTAGCCAGGTAGGCACATGAAAATGAAGAACTGGCCACTCCTCAGGTAAATTTCTTATTTAGCCTCATTCTAAACAAACTAAAAACTCAGTTCCTGCCAGGTGTGGTGGCGCACGCCTTTAATCCCAGCACTCAGGAGGCAGAGGCAAGAGGATCTTTGTGAGTTTGAGGCCGGCCTGGTCTACAGAGCGAGATCCAGGACAGTTGGAGCTATATAGACTGTCTCAAAACAGACAAAATCCAAAAATTCAGTTCTTAGGAGGCTTTACCTTGTAGGTGAGTAGAATAAGAAGATGCCAAAGGAGGAGGACTGTTTCAAATACTACTACGTAGGCAATGGTGTCCTCATTCCAAATACTTGGAGTTAAAGAAAGGCAGGAGAACCAAATACTACCTTGGGTCAAAGGAGACACACTTTGGGGCAAGAAGGGCAACAACAGTACAAAATGAGCGTGGACTGTAGGGTTCGGATTCTCCACAATCTTTTCCAGCTAGTACCAAAGCTTAACAGTTGGCTACGCAATGATTCCTATCACCATTCACTTAAGAGTACAATGACGTTTAATCTAATCCACTATCATACAGAGATACTAGCTTGATCAAGCATAGGGAGGCTCAACAATCACTCCTTCACAACAGATTTCAAGAACACATCAGAAGCACCACCAGAAACACCAACAAAAAGATCAGCACACAGGCAGTGGTGTGGGTTTATTTGTCCTGACACAATGTCAACTCACTAACTAATACATATAGAAACAGTCATTGGGTGACACTCTTTACTCTCTGGTGCTGTGATAAAACCCAACACTTGGCCCATTTCTCTCCCTCCCCCCTCCTCACCACTTGTAAATCAAGATGTGAGCTCTTGGCTGTTCCTTCATAACACTATTATGAACCCTAACCCTGTGGAACTTTAAGCCAAATTAATCTCTTTTATAAGTTGCATGGTCATGGTGTTTTAGCACAGCAACAGAAAAATAACTAACATAACATCTTTCCAGTGCCCTTCTGGAGTACAGGTAAGTTCCTAGCAGCTACTTGTAAGTTTTATATGATTTTAGAAATATGGTTACAAAAAACAAAAAAACAAAAAAACAAAAAAAATTGAGTTAAAAGGAAAAAAAACAAAAAACAAAAACAAAAACAAAAAAACCCTAAAAAACAAGAGAGACAACCCAGCCACTAGACATAGTCCAATTAATACTCAGAATTAGTGTTAACAGGCCCTTTGAAAGAGAAAAATCTCTTGCTGCTCTCTTAACAGCTATGTAGATGGATGGCTGGAAAGAAAAACACATATAAAAGTGTGTGTGTGTGTGTGTGTGTGTGTGTGTGTGTGCACATTTCTGTATAGCTCTCAATATTCTCCAGCATCTACTGAAGGAAATATATCAATCAGTTACTACTTATTGCGTGTTGATCAACTTAGAGTTCTCTTCCAAGGCTCCTTCCACAGTAACTGATTAATTATTCTCCAGTAAATGGCGTGCCTGTCTAATTAACTGTATTGACTAGGCTAGAAAAACCAGATGGCTCTTTGGCCAGGATCAGTAATAGAAGAGAAATTGCTATTTTTATTTAATTAAACATAGCTCTTTAGTTCCCCTAAACTTTGTTAGAAGGGAGGAAAAAATAAGACAGAACAACTTTGTGAAGACTCTTTAGAGATCATTTCTAGAGGAAGGTTTACTAGTTGTATAAATACATGCCTGGTTATACATTTATTTATACTAGTACCTGCCACAAATATTATCTAAAGCATTACAGCAAATTTTCTCTGGAGATGGGCAAGCGACAGATTTCACTGGTGCTAAGACAAACAGAATTGTATTGGCTCTTAATGAAAACATACACACATGCACACCCAGAGGATGAGAGCGTGTATATATATATTTTCATACCCACAAGAATAATATCGGCTTTGCATGTGAAATTAGATTATTCTTGTTGTTTTGGTTCACTTGCCATTCCAGCTCTATTAAACTTCTGGAATTCTTTGGTTGATTAATAACCAAACTTTATGAGGTCTGAGTAGGGAAAAATGTGTTAAGAAGTATTCTATGGGCTGGAGAGATGGCTCAGAGGTTAAAAACACTGGCTGTTCTTCCAGAGGTCCTGAGTTCAATTCCCAGCAACCACATGGTGGCTCCCAACCATCTGTAATGAGATCTGGCGCCCTCTTCTGGTGTGCAGGCAGAACACTGTATACATAATAAATGAATCTTTTTTTAAAAAAAACATTCTATAACAGCAGCTGATAATATTCAAATAATCACTAAGAAAGAAAACTTTTACAAAAAGCTCAGTCCAAATCAACAGCAGTGCTTATAAACAAGTAGCCTGCCTTACTTGAAGACAAGCATTTGTGGAAATTCATTTTGGAAACCCAGGTTTGGGCTGAAGAGGCATTAGCCAGCTGACATCAGCACCCAGCCTTCCCTGCACTGGCCCCAGTTGTGACAGCCGGGGACTGTCTCACTGCAGTCCAGCTACACCAGTGGTCCAAGCAAAGGCTCTAGGCACTCTTAGATGATCCCCTTTCTCTGCAGTTTGAGGAAGAAGAGGCAAAGCTACTGACCGAGTCACACGGTGAAGGAGACTGGCAGGCACATTAACTGGTCCTGCTTCATTGATGTCTGCCGAGGTTTCCAGTTGGGTCCACACTCCTAGCTAGGGTTGTGCTTAACAGGGAACTCTCAGGTCGTGTTAGCAGATCACAACAATTCTACTTATTCCTAACCTAGGAACAAATCTAGAGTGCCTTGTGTGGGCTTTCCGTGACTTCTAAGTTCTTAAACTGATCAGTAAATAGACTACAGGATGAACCTCACCCAAGGGAAAATGTCTGTTCAAGACTGGTAATGGCTAAGCATCTAGGTCCCTGGGGTCCTAAAACCTTTATGATTATCTACAACATTATGTGGTTATATGCACCTTTTTTTTTTTTTTTTGAGACAGGGTTTTTGTGTAGCCTTGGCTATCCTTGGACTCTGTAGACCATGCTGGCCTTGAACTCAGATATCTGCCTCCCTCTGCCAAGTGCTGGGATTAATGGCAGGCACCACCATCACCCAGCTTTCTGACAGTATTCACGGTGCTCAGATTTTCAAAATGGCCCAAGATTTAAGAGAATTCCAAACAGCTGATTTGAAAAACAAGTGCTCTTCAATTTCCCCTCTTGGTACTGGAGATCAAAACTTAAGACCTCACACAGGGAAGGCCAGCACACTAGCACTGAGCTACGGCCCTTCCTAGTCTTCCTTTAACCTTTTATTTGGGGATCCTCCTGCCTCAGCCTCTGCAGCAGCTAGGCCTACAGGTCTGCACCTGGTTAAAACAAAATCTTCTAAAATATTCACTCACAGGCCATGGTAGCACATGCCTTTAATCAGAGGTAAATGAATCTCCATGAGTTCCAGGCCAGCCAGGCTTTTGTAGCCAGTTCCAGGTCTGCAAGGGTCACACTACACAGTAAGACCAAGTCTCAAGAAAACAAAACAAACAAACAAGATAGCCACTCCCTAGTGGGGAGATGGCTCAGTAGATAAAAGCTCATGGCATGCTTGTGGATCCCCAGACCCCACACAAAAGTCGTCTTTAATGCTCAGGATGTCCCTAGAGGAAAACAGGAAGTGGGCACAGATGACTCCCCTGTGGTGATATACTTTGTACCCTATTAAACTTCCCTGAGGATCAGAGGACAGAGCCAGCCACTAGATTAGACATGGAGATCAGGCAGTGGTGGCACACACCTTTAATCCCAGCACTTGAGAGCTCATGCCTTTGCTTGGGAAGCACACACACACCTTTAATCCCAGGAAGTGGTATCTGGGCAGAGAAAGGTATATAAGGCACGAGGAAACAGAAACTCACTCTCTTTAGGCTGAGGATTCCATAGATGTGAGAACTAGTGGCTGGCTGCTCTGCTTCTCTAATCTTTCAGCTTTCACCCTGATATCTGGCTTTGGGTTTTTTATTAAAAGATCATCTAAGATTTGAATGACACTCCCCTGTCTCACACTGACAGAGTGAGGAGACCCTATCCCAAACAAGGTGGAAAGGTGAGGGACAACACCTGAAGACTGTTCTCCACGTAAGTGCTGTGGCACATGTGTACACACATTAAAAACAAAAGTCCTTTAAAAATCCACTCCCTAAATAATACATACAAGGAATTCATTGGCCATATGCTCTGTATGTAGCTCTTCCTTATTGGCCCACGAAGACCACTTGATCTTAGCAACACAGGAGGCAGCATGAAAAGGCCACAGTCACAGAAAAGGATGTGAAGTTAATCCTGGTTCAGTCCTGACACGACCAGCCATTTCAAATCACTCTAGGCTTTACTTTCAAGGGGGATGAAACCAACCATACCTAGTAGAAAAAAATTAGCCAAAAGGCATAACACAAATCAAAGGGTGAAAGCCAGGAGTCCAACTTTCCTGTAGAAAGTCTATTTTTATTTCCTATGAAGATAACATATCACATGTGCAGTCACATGAGTGTGTGTGTTAGCAGAAAGGGGGGCAGACAAGAGTCCCAGAAAAGTAGAGCTACAGTTTACAGGGCAATTCTCCAGTCTGGTGAGTTCTTACACATACAGTCTTGCCGCTTGTCCTACACACACTACATCAACAGAGAGAGGGTGAGCAGTGAAAACATGTCTGAAGCCAGGTCACAAATTTATGGTCATTTTGTTGGATTCAGGAAGTACAAGACAGCCCTTTGGGAGAGGGGTCCAAATGATTTCATTACCATGATTTTGGAGGCCCTTGCCAAGTGTCAAATCCACAAGAAAGAGATTCCAATGCTCTGTCAGCCTGCTGCTCAGTCTTTTCAAAAACACTTGCCTATACTATTCTTTCCTTCCCATTCCTCTTTCAGTAAGATACAGGACACGCATGCCTGTCCATTAACTGAGACTAAAAAGAGAAGATTTTTAAATAATCAGCATGTCCATTTCTACGTACACAAGCTGTCAGCATGAAAGACTGGCTTCCCGGAAGCCTGAGCATTCTGCCAGACCTCGGCTAGGACAAGAGCCGTTTAAAGAATTGAGAAAATAAAAGGCGAATGAGTGTACAGCAGCAAAGCAGGTGGAATATTAACATTCTTTTCAACCCTGTGAAGAGCTTTGCTTGCCCAGGGTATACATGAAATGGTAAAGCTTAGGACAGAAAGTATAGCCAGTCCAGCTTCAGGAAGAAAACAAAACAAGATGTAAGGATTCATGACTGAGGAGAGAGCTATTGAACTCAGGTGACTTCTAGGGGAGGAATGCTGCTTGCTGCAAGGTCATTCACTAGACCCTGGGACCAGGTGTACTTGCTGAAAATCAACTCCAAGAATGGGGCAGTCAGCCTATGCCTGTAGCCCTTGCTGCTCAAGGGAGGAAGCTGAGGCTGGGGGATCGTTTTAGGTTTTTAAAAGTGCATGGTCAACCTGGGCCACACAGTGCTGTGGAATATTTAACTACATAAAGATGTGTTACACTTATTTATGCTGCATTTGTTTAACGATGTAAAGATGTGTTGCTTTGCCTGACTGGTCTAATAAAAGCTAAGTAGCTAAGCAGTAGAGGGATAGGTGGGGCTGGTGGGCAAAGAGAGTAAATAGGAGGAGGAATCTAGGCTTGAGGGAGAGGAGAGAGAATGAGGGAGAAAGAGAGGGAGACACCCAGGGCCAGGCAGCCAGACAGCCAGACACGAAGTAAGACATACAGAAAGAAAGAAAGAAAGGTAAAGCCCCAAGGCAAAACATAAAAAAGCTAGCTGGACAAGCAGAAGACAAGGCCAAGCACTCATAACTAATAAGAAGTCTCCATGCCATGATTTGGGAGCTGGTCGGTGGCCGATGAAAGCCTGCCACAACATAGTGAGACCATGTCTCAAAAAGAAAAGAAAAAAAACTCAAATCTTTTGTTAGGGTTTTGTTTCTGTTGATATCCAGCAAATTAAATATTACTGTTACCTAATCTAGCAGTGAATACTATTAATATATACTAGAGATAAACTTACAATGCATTAGGAGCCTAAAGCAGGGAAGACTATATAAAGAGCTTGGAATGAAAATCAAACCATGTAAAACCATGTGAACTAGTCCACCGTAGCATCTGGAGCAAAAGAAATGTTCACCAAATATCTGCTCTATTAATTTTTTGTTTTGGTTTTTCGAGACAGGGTTTCTCTGTGTAGTTTTGGTGTCTGTCCTGGAACTCACTCTGTAGCCCAGGCTGGCCCTGAACGCACAGAGATCTGCCTGCCTCTGCCTCCCGAGTGCTGGGATTAAAGGCGTGCACCACCACCGCCCGGGCTGCTCTATCAATTTTAAAAGGCATAAAGCTAGGATGTTGTCACTCATGCAT
Organism: Onychomys torridus; assembly: GCF_903995425.1. Lineage (NCBI taxonomy): Eukaryota > Metazoa > Chordata > Mammalia > Rodentia > Cricetidae > Onychomys > Onychomys torridus. The sequence continues at coordinate 48,972,766 of NC_050456.1, forward strand.
TAATCAGATAGACCATGGAACCAACCTTGAGATGAAATATCCTGTGGAGTAAGGCACAGAGATCTCAAGGTGGCCTCCATTAGAATACAGACAATACACAGATTTGCTCTATTACTGCAATGAGGTATCAACTTGTTACAATAATTAAAAACAGTATTTCACAAGTAAACCTACCTTTGTTTAAAAAAAAAAAAATCTGACACTTGGCAACACGGAGGCTGTCCTGGCAATGATGGACAAACTGAGTGGGAACCATCCCATTTTGACAGAACACAGGCTTTCCAGTTAACTACAGTTCACACTGCTCCTTGCTGTACACTCCAGACAAACTGACTCCTTTTCAGTCTGTCTTGCTTCTAAGAGTCTGAGTTCTAGCACTCGCTCAGCTACAAGAACACATGTGGCCATTTGGGCACCTTACCTTTCTGAATTTCAGCTTTCTCAAAAGGAAGAGTTGGTTCAAAATGACCTCTGAAAGCTCTGTGGTTACAACTTGTAAGCCATGAAGTAGACTCAGCATTATTTCATATGTTATTCCTTAAGTCTAATTTCTCAAAATATTAATTTCACTTTGAGGCAAATGGACTAACCAGTGAACGTAGGATGGTTAAAAAAACAAAAGTTCAGGCCCTCTGGCACAGTATTTGGATCCATTCATGGGGCCTGACTAATCTTCTTGTAATTAAAAGCTAGAAGGCTGTCCCAGATGGATGGAATCATCCACGTTCATTCATTCCTATTATGGAAATTCTCAAATTCCTCTCCGGGGTGATTCCCAGCCTATGACTAAATGAAGCATGCACAGCACAGAGCCCCAGGCTACAGGAGTCTTCAGAGTGTAGACATAGGAATGATGTCAATATAAAGATGGATGCAGCGGCAAATGCCTGTAATCCTACCCACTTAGAAGCTGAGACATTATGATTGCAAGTTTGAGGCCGGACTAGGCAAATATATTGAGATCCTGTCCCAAACAACTTAAAAACAGCAAAAAAGATCCTGTCTGGACTAGTGAAAAACTCCCAGTTGTACAGATCACAGTGAACTGGCTGCTGCTGAGTAAGCCTTGTCCCTGGAAATCAGCCTGTGAATCACCTTTGAGAGACATGTTCCAAGGCTAGGACATTAAGTGTGTTTGGCACTTAAAACTGTTTGTACACTTAAAGCTATAAACTTAGTTCACTGTAAATACATTACTTAATTCATCCTAATCAAGGCCTCCAGGAGTTGGACAGGAAAAATGATTACCAATGCTGATTTACAGCTGTAGAAGCTTTCTGTCCAGAGCACTAAATACCACACATCTATCAAAGTACCCAAGAGTCACTTCAACAAATATTTTTATTGTGCTCTTACTACATCCTAGGACTTGGAGACAAGATAATGATGGGTTAGCTATGTTCTTCATCCCTAAGGAGTGAACAGAAATGTCAAACATAAATCTATTTCCTACTCTACTGGATTAGATGTCTCTGATATTCTAGAAGGGGGATACGAGTACATGGAAAACTGATTCATGGCCAGAGTCAATAACTTTTACATCCTCTTCATCCAAGAAAAACCATTTATTATAACCAAAAAGCAATATAATTTATCAAAGAGACTATAATGTCTACACACTCCCACTAGGATAAAAGTCATAAATAATAACTTGGTCAAATCTCAATAGAGAAAACTAAAAGGCACACCATTTTTTTATCATTATATATTAATCTGCAAAGCAAAACCCAGTTGTATCTTCAAAACAAGTTTCCATGGCTCTGCTCTGGCAATATCAGTGTTTCTGGGCATGCTGGATCTTTACAATCTTTAAAGGGGCACTTGGCAGCGTCTAGCCATCTTTTGTCTCTTGGGGGGGGGGGACAAAAGAAGATGACATTATTGGCATCTGGTGAGGAGAGGCCAGGGATGCTGCTACCCTACCCATCTTACAGCACACAGAACAACCATCGTAGCGAAGACTCATCAGGCCAAAACACTCACAGTGCTACAACTGAGACCACGGCCCTACACGCTCTACATTTCGGCAGGCCTTGATCTGGGTGTTTCGAGGCTACCATGAAGACAGGCTTTGGATGCTAATGTAGTCTGAAGAAAACACAACATCTACTTTCTTTACCTATTTCATTTTTTCCTTCACTTAAGAAAAAAACCTGTGCCTGAGGGTGTGGCTCAGTTGATAGAGTACTTCTCTAGCATGCACAAAGCCCTGGGTTCCACCCCTAGGAAAAGCATTAATTGTGCTTAGTGATTTATACCTGTAACCCCAACATGTGACTCAGGAGGTGAGGAAAGAGGATTAACAAGTTTAAGGTTTTCTCAGCCATATGCTGAGTTCCAGGCCAGTCTGAGCTACATGAAACCCCACTTAAAAAAAAAATAAAAAATAAAAAAGGAAGTGGAGCCAGCCAGTGGTGGCGCACGCCTTTAATCCTAGCACTTGGGAGGCAGAGCCAGGCAGATCTCTGTGAGTTCGAGACCAGCCTGGTCACCAAAGCGAGTTCCAGGAAAGGCACAAATCTACACAGAGAAACACTGTCTCAAAAAACAAAAAACAAAAAACAAAAAGAAGGAAGTGGAGGGGTGGAAACATGGCTCAGTAGTTAAGAGCATTTACTGCTCTTTGCAAAAGACTAGGTTTGGTTCCCAGCACTCAAGTGGTGGCTCATAACTCCCCGTTAACTCTAGTTCCAGAGAATCCGATGCCTTCTTCTAGTCTCTGTAGGCTCAAACATGCACATGGTGCTCATATACTCATGCAGACACACGCACAATTTTTCTGAAGTCTATAATACCACACAGGCAAATAAAAACAAAATCATTTAGGTTCTGCAGCCTTCCCTAGGAGACATCCCTTATCTAACCATCTAGTGGTATTCAATGTAGATCTCAAGTAGGTCATAGGATTCCAAATTGAGAATAAATCCTAAAATTGGACACCTATTCTCTACCTATAAAAGGTGACTATCTTAGGCGAGCAGTAGTAGTACATGCCTTTAATCCCAGCACTCAGAGGCAGGCAGATCTCTGTGAGTTCAAGGCCAGCCTGGTTGACAGAGTCAAGTTCCAGGCCAGCCAGGAATATACAGAGAAACTCTGTCTTGAAAAACAAAACCACAACAACAAAAAACAAAAAAGAAAACCAGGCTCTTTTGGGATTCTCAAAGAATTCTTTCTTTCTTTTATGCCTCTTTCCAAAAGCAAACAAATATTTCTGAAGCGATGAGGCATAGTCTATGAGACTTTAACTAATTAACTAATTTATTTATTTTGAGACTGTCTTGATGTACTGTAGCCTTGCTGCCCTGGAACTCACTATGTAGGTAAATGGCTGGCCTCAACCCACAGAGATTTACCTGCCTCTGCCTCTGGAGTACTGGTATTAAAGGTGTGTGACACCCCACTAGCTGCCCATGTCAAATTTAATGACATAGCTGGTGGGTCCACAGCATTCATAAGAAACTAGCATTTCTTTCCCCTATCTGGATGTAAGGCGCAATAAGATTGATAATCCTTGAAAAGAACGCTCTATTGCTGAAGAGTCAGTCACCAGCAATGGATTCTTTACTCCACTCAGTTGCTGAGGCCAGTCCGAACCATCACTGACAACTACTTCAGAATTTCTCTAGCTCAGACAGACAGATATAAGTGGACCAAGTCCACTTTGAAACTGCTACTTCTAAACTCATTTATGTGTATATTTGTGTGTCTCTGTATGGGGCACCTGTGTGGGTGTGCTCTCAGAGGTAAGAAGAAGACATAGGACCCCCCGGAGCCAGCCTCTGGGAGAACAGCAAGTACTCTTAACCCTTAGGCCTTCTCACCAGCCCCTAAACTGCCCCCATTAAATCAGTATCTCTAATCCCAGTAATTCAGAAAAGACTAGAAACACACAGCTAGGGAGGGTCAGAGTTCTAGTTATGATGCTGGCTCTTTCTCAAACAAGGCTGCTGAGGCCATTTCATCCAAGAAGAGGATGCCATGCAAGCAGCCATTCAAGAGCCATGTCTCCCGGACGGCATGTGGGTTTTCATTCTTCACTGTGGTACTGAATCGCCTTCCACTGGCAGGTTCATTCGCCACAAGCTCCTCTTCCCTTTCAAACGGCACATTCTTAGAATCTCAAGATCCATGCACAAGTGTGGCAAAGTGGTTGCTTAGAACCACGGTTGTAGCTAGCCTTGGTTTACAGGGTGTGCCTTGAATGAATGCACCCCCAGCATCCTGGATGAAGACAGTCACGATGAGGTTGGAGAGATGGCTCAGTGGTTCAGAGTACTGGCTGCCCCTCCAGAGGACCTGGGTTCAATTCCCAGCACCCACATGGCAGCCCACAACTGTTTGTAACTCCTTTTCCAGGTAACCCAACATCCTTACAGACATACATGCAGGCAAAACACATTTTAAAAAATTTACATATATATACACACATCAGAATCACTATTTCCCCTCAAAAGTTTCTACTTTGAGTGGTACAGAAGAGAAATTGAGTGCGACACGGTAAGGCGCGGAGATGCAGACAGCCAAGGCACCAACCTGGTCACGATCCCCCGCAAAGCAGCAGCTCTTCATAGTACATGAGTTGAAGTAGCCCTGATTGTCAAACTGGAACACAGGCAGGCGGGAGTGGATGTCATAGAGCACAGGGGGCAGGCGCCGCCGCAGGGCCAGGAGCTGGGTCCCGTTGCTGTTGAATCGCACACTCATGGCACTTTGGAGAGAGAGGTTGCCGCCATAGCGCAGGAGAGAACTGGAGGAAGGCAAAGGACAAGGATCAAGTGGGAGGCAGACGGGGAAAAGCCATAAAACACACTGAATTAGCTTCTTCAGATGCGTCCAGGCTGTCCTGCAGGGCTTATATCAGAATGTCAACCAAAGGGTATTTCAGTGTAAGAGTATCTTCTATTAGATATAATAATTATGTTTAGAATGGCTCCTTCAAGTTGGGGATTCAGTGGTAGAGCGCTTGCCTAACAAGTGCAAGGCCCTGGGTTCGATCCTCAGCTAAAACAAAAAAGAATGGCTCCTTCAAGTTGGGCTGGAATGGCGCACACCTTTAGTCCCAGCACTCAGAGGCTGAGGCAAGTGGGTCTCTGAGTTCGAGTCCAGCCTGGTCTACATAGTGAGTTCCAGAACAGCCAGGGCTATACAGAGAAATCCTGTCTCAAAATAAAAGAACAAAAACACAAAAAGCAAACAAACAAACAAACAAACCAAAACAACAAAAAGAACGGCTCCTTTGGGTGGGGGGAATGGCTCCTTGATTACATTAAAATAAATTATTTAAAATGCAAGCCTTTCTTTCAACCTCCAAAGGTAAATTTTGAAAATTTTACCAGAAAAGATTATCAAGGGTAAGATGGCTCAGTGGGTAAGGGCACTTGTTGCCAAGCCTTTGGACCTGAGGTCAGACCCTGGGACTCACATGGTAAAAAGAGAACACTCCAAAGTTACACTTTGAATTCTACACACACACACACACACACACACACACACACACACACACAGGCATGCATGGCAACATATACACAAATAAATGTAAGAAATTAACAGAAAAGGTATCAACATATCTTGAAAAAAAGGAGACATTAAAATCACTAGTTATTTGCTTTAACATGCCCAAATAGATACTTAAAAGACCCTGGAGAAGGGAGTAGTGTCTACCCCAATTGTCCAATAATGGACTTTCCTTTTTGGAGAGTGGGAGTTCAAGACAGGTTTTCTCTGTGTAGTCCTGGCCATCCTGGAACTCATTCTGTAGACCAGGCTCGCCTCAAACTCAGAGATCAGCCTGCCTCTGCCTCCTGAGTGCTGGGATTAACTAATAATGGATTTTTTAAAAAGATTTATTTATTTATTTATTTATTTATTTATTTATTTATTAGTTATGTGTGCAGTATTCTGTCTGCATGTATGCCTGCACTTCAGAAGATGGCACCAGATCTCATTACAGATGGTTGTAAGCCACCATGTGGTTGCTGGGAGTTGAACTCAGGACCTCTGGAAGAACAGCCAGTGCCCTTAACCGCTGAGCTATCTCTCCAGCCCCCTAATAATGAATTTTTAAGCAATATATTTATCTTTTGTATTGTCAGAAACACAAGAATCATCAGTGTTTCTCCTGGTAATTTTCAATGATTACACAAGCACAAGAAGCATCTATTTTTATTTTTAATTTGTTAAAAGATGAACCAGTAAGATGCCTGAGACCCAAGCTCAGTTCCCAGGACACATGTGGTTGAGGGAGAACTTACTTCTGCAGAACACGTGTCACATACACTCACACACACAGCTAAAAAAAAGTTGGTTTTTTTTGTTTTGTTTTTGTTTTTGGCAGAGGTGGGGGTAGGTGAGCACTGGCTGCTCTTTCAGAGGTCCCAGGTTCAATTCCCAGTACTAACATGGCAATTCACAGCTGTCTATAACTCCAATTCTAGGGGATCTGACACCCTCACACAGATACACATGCAGGCAAAACACCAATAGATATGAAATTAAAAGAAACCCAGTATGCTTTTAAATAACTTCTTTTGGTGACAAGGCCCTGGCTTGCCTGTCTGCTCCTCAGGCCTCCACCTCCTGAGTGTCGGTATTGCAGATGAGCGGTTCCGCAGCAGGGCCGTACATGGTGCTATGGACTGAACCTAGGGCTTCATGCATGCTAGGCAAACAATAACTACCAAATGAACACATCCAGCCCAGATTTAATTTTAATTTTATATTAATTTACTTTATGTATCATGTATATTTTACCTGCAAATAAGTATGTGACTCTATGTGTGCCTGATACCCATGGAGGTCGTAAGAGGGCATCAGCCCTGCTGAACTTGGAGTTATTGATGACTGTGAGCCACCCAAGTGGTGCTGGGAACCTAACCTGGGTCCTCTGCAAAAGCAACAAGTACTCTTACGGCTTACTGAGCCATCCAAGCGAAAGCTTTTGGGGGCAAGAGAGACGATGAAGTGTAGCTGAAGTTATCCTGTTCCTGCCCAGCTCCCGCGGCCCTCAGACCCAAGCAAGTAAACACACAGAGACTTATATTACTTTTAAACTGTATGGCCGCAGCAGGCTTCTTGTTATCTAGTTCTTTTATCTTAAATTAACCCATTTCTATTAGTCTATAAGTTGCCACGTGGCTTACTGGTATCTTAACATATTTTCATGGCAGTGTCTCTCTGCCTCAGCCTTCCTATTCCCACAATTTTTTTCTCTCCTTGTCCTGTCTGGCTACTGGCCAATCAGTGTTTTATTTATTAACCAATCAGAGCAACACATTTAACGTACAGAACTCCAGCTACAATGAAGATAGAGAGGAAATGAGGATAAGCTATGGGAAGAGTCGTCCTGGAAACGTCAGTGCAGGGGTGGCTGCCAACCTACCATGGTCATAAAAACCGCTGCCAAAAACACCAGCCACAGCCGTGCCTACCTCACCCTCCCAGGCAATCGTCTCACCAAGGGGAGGAATGCTGTCGTGGTCCAGCTGTGTGTACAATAAGGCTTGGATAAGATAGCCTGCAATCCTCCTGGGTGGAATGGATGGAAGGGAGGAAAGACAAAAAAATCCCAGAATTCCAAGTGCCAAGGAGAAGCCCAGAATCCCTCAAGTCCCCAAGTAATAAACCCTGCACAGAAAGAAATGATCTTATAATGTCCTGAGCACAAGCCACACTCACACAGAGAAAGAAAGACAGGGCTGTTGGAGCCCAGGCATTCCCTTGACAGGGTGCTCTGGCCACCACAGGCATGTGCTGTTATCTAAACAAGAGCTTAAAAACAATGAGAGGCTTTCAGTCTGCAGTCAGCATGGAGCTTGCAAAGAAACCAGCATCTGTGGGACTGAGGGTGGGTAGGGCTGAAACAAGACTCAACAGAAACAAGCTGGGCCAGCCCCACCCGCACAGCAGCAGGGTTTGCATTAGCTCAAGGCCCCGACAGGAAGCCAGGGCCTCTGCCAAACCCCTTTCCATCAGTGAACAGCAATTTTCTCTGTCCATTCAGTCAGGCCCGAAGAAGAGCCTGCCTAGCACTGGCCTGGGTCTATTCTATTCCCACTGAGTTCCTTCATCAGTCCTTTGTATTTTCATTACAGTGCAGGTGTCTGTGGCTCCTGTGACTTTTCTCCTTCCAGTGCTTCCGGGCAGGAACATTCATCTCTCACACAAAGAGGGTGCCTAAAAGTCTGCTGTAGTTAGGGTTGCTTCATAGTGAACAATTCCTTCCAGAAGGATGGAATGATACCTTAACTCCAGAAAGTGGGAGAATGCAGCTGGCCACTCCCAGGGAGAATGAGGAATGACCTATTTTGCCAGGAGAAAAAGTTTAACATCAGTTTATCTTCATAGTTGGGATACAATACTGTTCAAGATTCTACAGTTCAGGTCTAGAGTGCTGGCTCAGTGGTTAAGAGCATGCACTGCTCCTCCAGAGGATCTCAGTTTGGTTCCCACCACACAGGTCATGGGGCTCACAACCACCTGTAACTTCTGCTCCAGGGGACCTACTGCCCTCTGCTGGTCTCCAGTGTGTGTACACACACACACACAGCCATCCAGACACCAGGCATAATGGCATACACCTATAATCCCGACATTCAGGAGACACAAGTTGAAGGTTAGCATGGGCTACATGCCAAGACCCATTAGGGGCTCGGGGAGGATATGATATCTACAACTCTATTTTTTGTTTTTTGTTGTTGTGGGTTTTTTTGTTTGTTTGTTTTTTGAGACAGGGTTTCTCTGTGTAGCTTTGCACCTTTCCTGGAACTCGATCTGTAGACCAGGCTGGCCTCGAACTCAGAGATCCGCCTGCCTCTGCCTCCCGAGTACTGGGGTTAAAGGCATGCACCACCACCGCCTGGCAACAACTCTATTTTTATTGAAAAAAAATTTTGTTTATTTTTTTGGAAACAGTCTTTCTACATAGTTCTGACTATCCTGGAACTGACTATGTCGACCAGGGTGGCCTCGAACTCACAAACATCTGCCTGCCTCTGCCTCTCCAGTGCTGGGATTAAAGGTGATCTAAACTTTCCACATGACCCAGCTATACCACTCTTGGGCACATACCCAAAGGACTCTCTACAGAGATATGAACATCCAAGTTCATTGTTGCTCTATTTACAATAACTGGGAAATGGAATCAGTTCGGATGTCCATCAATACACAATGGAATTTTATTCAGCTGTAAAGGAAACTGAAATTATGAAATTTCCAGGAAAATGTATGAAACTAGAAAATATTATTCTGAATGTGGTAACTCAGGCCTCCATATGTTCTCTACCATATACATCCTAGCTTTGAATTTTTAGATGGATGTTTAATTTGAATTTTCTGGAGAGGCCAGTAGGATAAAGGGCTCATGATCAGGGTACTTACGGCAGCAGAGTGGGGATGGGATGTCATGGTGGTAGCAGAACACAAGTGATGTGAGTTCCGGGAGGGTACGGGGTACAAAGGTTTAATGGGGGGTAGGAGAAGAGGTGAGGGAAAGGACATTTTAAAAAGCTACATGGAGAGCAAGAGAGATGGTTCACCAGATAAGGCACTTGCCACCAGACTCACATGGTAGGAGGAGAGAGTCAACTCTCAAAAGTTGTTCTGATACCACATTTGCACTGTGGCATGTGTGTACTTTATATACTATATATGTAATACACACACACACTGTATATATACATATAGAAGATTTCTCTGTGTAACTTTAGAGTCTGTTCTGGAACTCACTCTGTAGACCAGGCTGGCCTCAAACTCACAGGGATCCACTTGCCTCTGCCTCCAAAGTGCTGGCATTAAAGGTGGTGTCACCACCACCACATTAAAAATTTTAAATTTAGAAAATTAGCTTACTTTTGTAAGGTAATTTTAAGAAAAAGGAAAAAAGTTTGAACTCAGGTCCCCTGCACTGGTAGATAATGCTTGCTTTCAGATTATTAGATAAAAATCCATTCCCTCCATGGGATACTTCCCTATGAGTTAGTGATTGGGGAAGCCCCAAAAGAATACACACTATCGGCTGGGCGGTGGTGGCACACGCCTGTAATCCCAGCACTAGGGAGGCAGAGGCAGGCGGAACTCTGTGAGTTCGAGGCCAGCCTGGGCTACCAAGTGAGTTCCAGGAAAAAGGCGCAAAGCTACACAGAGAAACCCTGTCTTGAAAAACCAAAACAAACAAACAAACAAACAAAAGAACACACACTATCATTGTTGCTCTTGGTTGCCCACCAGAACTAGAGGGTAAGGTCCTATTGCTAAAGACACTACACTTTGGTTGCGAGACACAGAAATCAAGCTCCCACTGAAGTGGAAACTCCCTCCCTACTGGCTAGCTTCCATGGCTCTGAAAGATGCTGTGCAGGCTGCTAGGGGAGAAAAGCCATCCCAGTATCTTACCCAGCAGGAGACCCTGCGTGTTATGCTACAATACCATCCTTCCAGGCAAGATGTGCCCACTGTGCAATAGGGGCCTGCTGTGGGAGTGACCAAGCACACTCCTGTTGAAACTGAGGCCTGCATTCACAGGAGAGACTCCACCCCAGTAAACTGTGAACTTCGTCAAAGGATCATGGCTAGGAAGGCCATAGGCTCTAGGGAGGAACACATTACTATTGCTTGCTAAATGGCTATGTTGCCAGATGGTCTTTTAAATATTTATGATGACATTTTCTCTCTCTTCTGTGTGTATGCATGTATATGGGTACTTGAATGTGGGAATCGGTTCTCCATGGGTAGCAGTTAATGCAGAAACTTGTAAACAGTCAGTGACTGCTAAGTGCTCAGCCCTAAATCGGGCATGCCTACCACCCACAACAAGGCTGGGATGATAACAAGAATTTAGGATCCAGGGGTAGGAAACAGTGCTTTGAAGTGCTCTTCAGAGCATGACATGGCCACTGAGCTCTGAGCTCACAGCAGCTGTGAGGACCTGTAACTCTGGAAGCTGCTGGTAGTTACTGCTGGGGAGGAGGAGCCACTGTCCTCGGTAGGGCAGCTGCTGGTGAGTTGCCCACACCTGTGCTCATGTAAGCAACTTTAATCCCAGCACTTGGGCAGGGATGAGGGCGCTCTGTGAGTTCAAGGCCAGCCTGGTTACATGGAGAGCTGCATGACAGCCAGGGCTACACAGTCAGACTCTGTCAGAAGAAAGCGAGGGGGGGGCTTGCTGGGGCTAAAGGGTGGCAGTGGGAGGGAAGTCAGAGAGGACAGTGGGGGCTGACTACAATCAACATACATTATAGACACGTATGAAATTGTCAAACGATAAACATGTTTTTTAATGTAGACTTCTCAGAAACGTGATTCTCTTTGGGAATGAGGCTGAGCAAAATGGACAGAGATTACCAGAGTCTCAATGAAATGCAAACCAAACAATATGGAAAATTTTACAGCCTCTTGCCTATTACCAGAAAAATCCTTTTGAGATCACAATATCACTCCACCAACAATATCTGCAATGTCTGTTCCCACACCACCCTCCATTCTTAACATATTCCCTGAAAAAGAAAATTTTCGTTCCTCTAGGAGGACTGAGTGATTTTCTTTTGTTGTTGTTTTTTGAGATAGGGTTTCCTCTTGTAGCCCTGGTTGTCCTGGAACCCACTTTATAGACCAGGCTGGTGTCAAATTCATGTAGATCCGCCTGTCTCTGCCTCCTAGAGTGCTGGGACTAAAGGCGTGTGCCACCACACCCAGCAAGAACTGAGTAATTTTATAGAAGAATGCCTCAGGGCTGGAGAGATGGCTCAGAGGTTAAGAGCACCGACTGCTCTTCCAGAGGTCCTGAGTTCAATTCCCAGCAACCACATGGTGGCTCACAACCATCTATGATGAGATCTGGTGCCCTCTTCTGGCGTGCAGGCATACATGCAGGCAGAACATTGTATACATAATTAATAAATAAATTTTTAAAAATTGTTCTGGGCTTCCTTAAAAAAAATTCCTCCATCCTGACTTGCTCTCAGAAAGCCACTTTTTTTTTTTTTTTTTTTTTTTTTAAATTAAAGACAAGGTCTCTATGTAGCCCTGGCTGGCCTTAAACTCTCAGAAATCTGCCTGCCTCTGCACCCCACCCCACCCCAAAGTGCTAGAATTAACGCTGTGTATGTATCACCACTGCCCAGCTCAAAACATCAATGACAAAGCCGCCACCATCTCTACTGTTCAAGAAATGGCCGCCACTGCTGCTGCTGCCCACACGTGAGTGGTGTCCTGACACTGGTCAACACATTAAAATGGGTCAACTGAAAACATCCCTAAAGGGAGAATAAATGGTTATTTCCACAATATTTTCAACCAGTGATTTGCTGTGAAATGCATTACGAGCACAGCAGGAGGTGATGGAAGAAGGTCAACACACAAAAGTCCTTAGACTAAAGGCAGACCAAGCGCCCAAGGATGTGAGGAGGACCAGACCCTCCAGCTCACACTGCTGTGGACTTATAATGTACAAGAAGAAAATCCTCAGCTGGACCTCTTTATGGCTCCAGCAGGACAAAAACACTTGGCCAAGGCCTTGGGAGAGAAAAGAAAACTGGCCAAGGAAGTGATTAGGAACATCATGTCTAGCTCAATATGAGTATCTTAGTCAATGCTCTACTGCTGTGAAGAGATGCCATGGCCATGGCAACTCTGTAAGGAAAGCATTTAAATGGGCCTTGCTCACAGTTTCAGAGCTTTAGTCTATTGTTGCCATGGCAGGGAGCATGGTGAGAAGGAGCATGCAGGCAGACATGGTGCTAGAGAAGGAGCTGAGAGTTCTATATCTGGATCCATGGGCAGCAGGAAGAGAGAGAGCCACTGGGCCTGGCTTAGGCTTTTGAAAACCTCAAAGGCCACCTCCAGTGACACACTTCCAACAAGGCCACACCTCTTATTTTTTTTTCAAATAGTGCCACTCCCTGGTGACCAAGCATTCAAATCTATGAGCCCATGGCAGGGAGATAGGGAACTGGACAGGTACAGACAAGGACTTCTCATTCTAACCACCACAGTGGGGAAGTGAAAAAGCTTCCAAGTGTGGACCCCAAGTGTACCTTACCATAAATCCATGACTAATAACTCATCTGATGCTGCCTGATGCTGCCAACAAGATTCCCAATACACACTGGCACCAGTTTCCCCAGGATGCTGTGTTTGGGCCAAGGCGCTGCTATTACAACTCGGGCATCTGAGCTGACTCATGTTGCAAGCAGAGAGATGAAAGTCAAGTCAACCACAGGGTTAATATCTCTCCATCTGTGTTTCTGCTTTAGGATGACCTATATGGAACCTGGACCATTTTGTAATCTCTATAATTCAACACATAGAATGCAAAGAATCCTAGAGACACAAGAAATAGGTATAATATCCATTTAACTCTGTCTGGTAACCTGATAAACGTTACCTGTGTCTTTTATATGAGCTGGGAGGGAAGCAAAGAGCTTCCCACTCCCCTCCCCTCCCCTTGTCCTTTGCTCTGTTCCACAACTGCCTTTACACACACTCTTCCCCACTTCTCTCTGGCTCTGCTTCCCATACTGGCCTCATGTTCCTGACCACATTTTGTTTTTCCAAAATGATCTGACCCTTAGTCCCAAGAATGAAACCTCCCTGAGGGGAGCAGGCATGAACAATCTGTGACTTAATAATCTTCTTTCTGTGACTGCACAAATTTATTGTCCCTAAACATGATTCACCATGAGTTTGAGTTCATGGTTTTAACATCTAGAAATTTAAATTTTACTGAAGGAGTTAATTAAATTTCTGACAGATAACTCTGTATAATCAAATGGAATATCTAGCCCATATGGTAGATTATATGGATGTGTATATATATATATATATATATATATATATATATATATATATATATATATATATATCTTAAAAAAAAATTGAGACAGGCTTTCTCTATGTACTCCTGGCTGTCCTGGAACTTGCCATGTAGACCATTCAACACAGACCTCTTTAGGTAACCACAGACACCTTCCACTGTTGGAAAAAAAGCCAAGTTGCTAAAATTGCTTACAGAGTATTTACTTAAAAACAGCCGCTCATAGATCTTTCTAGACCAGAATTTCTCAAATCATGGATCCTCGATCCCTTTGGCAAACCTCTATCTCAAAAAATATTTGCATTATGATTCATAACAGTAGCAAAATTAGAGTAATGAAGTAGCAACAAAAATAATTTTATGGCTGGGGGGGTCACCACGACATGAACTGTATTAAAGGGTCCCAGCATTAGGAAGGTTGAGAACCACTGCTCTAGACCAACGATTCAACCTCTATGTACAAATTTCACTAAAGAGTGCTTTAAGTAGCAACCAGGTGATCCTGATATTTGATAATCATGAGGTCAGGAGGACATGCCAGTCTGGAGTCCACCAATGAGCAAAATTAGTTTCATGGCGCCACCTTGTGACTTAAAGCTAGAAAGCAGCTTTATTAGAATACTTGGCCTTCTCTTGCCTAACTACCAGTGACAGCCAGTGACAGTCAAAGCCCAGCCAAGGGTTTGCACCCCGCCCTAAGGACTTAGTCCTTACATTCAGGACTCTGGTCCACGCTGCTATACTGAAAATACAGACTGTCACAGGTGGGAAAGGCAGAAATAAGAATATTAGACTAGTCTTAATCCCACCCCAGCCCTAAAAACAGAAACGGAAAACAAACTGTTTAGGGATGAGCATAGCACTATGCATTCATCCAACATTTACCAAGTTCCCATAATATCCCAAGTTCTATGCTATATACTAGAGATTAAAGATGAGGAAAACATGGTCCCGTCCTTTAAAATTCACAAAAAAGTAAAAGAACTATAGAGCAGGTTAATGTGCCCATCCTGGTAAGGACAGCAAAGAAACTGGTTCACTGAAGACAAAACAGTCACTTAGTAACCAGCGACAGCAAAAGAATGTAGCAGACCGGAGTTTTCCCTGAGGGAACACTTAAGAACAATCCAGAAGAAAGGAGAGCAGTGTGTGGCAAGACCATTGTAATTCTAGCACTTGGGAGGCTGAGGCAGAAGGACCATGGATTCCAGGCCAGTCTGGGCTACAAAACAAGTGAAGAGGTGGCTCGGCAGTTAAGACAGAGGACCCGAGTTTGATTCCCAGCACCCACATGGTTGTTCACAACCCCTGACGCCCACTTCTGGCCTGTACAAGCACCAGCCATGTATATGATGCAGATGCAGACAAAATAAACATGCCTATAAAACACAATTTTTAAAAACCAAAAAGAAATAAAAGGACAAATTATCCTGCGTTTGCTTGGGGGAGCAGAATACCCAGGAAGAAGAAAGGAGCGAGTTTCAGGAAAGGTGCAAAGCTGCACAGAGAAACCCTGTCTCAAAAACAACAACAACAAATTTATATATATACATATACACATATATGTGTGTGTGTGTGTGTGTGTGTATATATATATGTATATGTATTCAGAGCTGAGGATCGAACCCACGTTCTACCACTGAGCTAAATCCTCCCAGCCCCCCAAAAATTTATATTTTATAGCAACCTACACAATGCAGGTTCTGGGGATATGTATATGAACAAAGATAACCCAAGCAAGGTATAAGAGAACAGCAAATATGATGTTTAAGAATTTGCACTAAACACAACAGGCCAAGAGCCAGTGCAGACAGCATGGGTGGGAAGAAGTGACGGCTATGGGATGGAGAAAGGGTCCTGGAACTCAAGAGGTCCCAGGCATAATAAGGATGGGTAAAGACAGGAAACTTACACAGGATTCTAGGATTTCACCCAGAACAACTGTAAGAACAAGGACAGCATTAATCAAGCAAAGAAGAACGGAATACAGTGCTGGGGGAGAAAGCAGGCTTTTAGCAAGCGTTTCAGTGGGTGGAACACTTACGTAAGGGTTGTATGGTAAAGATGAGTGGGAGAGAAGAAGGATGGCTAAGCCGGGTATGGAGGCTCACTCTTGTAACCCTAGCACTTGGAAGGCTGACGCAGCAGGACTGCCAGAAATTAAGGCTATTTTGGGCTCCACAGTGAGACCTTGTCTCAAAATACAAAGAAAATTTATAAAGGGAAGAGAGAAGGAAAGGGGGGGAAGGGAAAGGGAGGGGTGGCGAAGGACGGAGACACTTAGCAGCTGACCTCTCTGACAACCACTCCAGTGAGGCCTGGTTTTCTGCACGAGTTCCCTACCATGTCATCTAAACTTCTGGGGCCTTCTGATTCTGTTCTCTGTCCCTTCAAATCAGCTCTCCATAGGGCCAATGAGGTTGTTACAAGCACTGACCTCACAGGGAACAGAGTAAAATACTCAAAAAAGCAAGAGTAAGCAGCCTTGGATTTTTTTTTTCTCTTTCTCTTCCCTTTCCTTTTTATCTTTTGAATGTAGAAGTACTTCAGTTGGTTTCTTTTGCTTGCTTCTGTAATAAAATATAGTAGAACATTTACTCAGCAGATACCGAGGCAAGCAGTATTCAGAGCAACAGTTTAAAAGGCTGTATGGAGGTGAACGATCAGACTTAGCCAGCTGTCCTAAGTCAGACAGAGACCTCCATGTTCATGTAGGATCGCTGCCTTCTGCAGACAAAAGATATTTTCTCCTTTGTCTACATGGCTGGTTTTGCAGCTTCCATTTTGGACTCATTTTTATCAAACTTATTTTACAATACAGCATAAGCTAGGGATGTACCTCACTGGTAGAGGGTTTGATCCTCTGTCTCATACACCTACACACAACAATGAACACAACATAGCTCAGTCACTATCCTACCCCAGGGTAACCACTGTCTGACACCTGTAGTGTCTGCCTGTCCGTGAACACCACACAGATGGAGTCACAGAGGACAGGCTTCTTTGTAGCTGAGCTGTCTTCTTTCACTCGGAATTATAACCATGACCTCATCCACATCATTGTGTACATCAACAGTCTTTCCTTTCATAGTATGTCCAGGGTTTTATTATATGGCCACCATACACTTTGCTTGCCCACTTTCCTTCAGTGGACATTCCTGATTTTGGCTGCTATGAACAAAGCAGCTGGGAATATTCTCGCATTTATCTTTAGTGGAAACACATAATCATATCCCTCAGGTGGATTTAAGAGGGAGGCTGCTGAGTGCTATGGTCAGCCTCGGTAGACATTTGCAAACAGTTTGCCCTGATAGCTGTACCTATTCAGATTGGCCCACGTTAAGGTGGCTTCCTAAGTTCCACAGCGCTGTCAATACTACCAATCTTTCTTCACTGGAATCACGCTGAGCATTTCCAGTCACCTTGAACCTGCCATTCAGGTGAAGATGACCTGTAACTCCTGATCCTCTTGGTTTCACTTCTCAAGTACTGGATTGCAGTTGTGAGCCAGAAGCCTTAAATTTTCAAATGCTTATTGTTGTGGTATTGTGTTCCCCGAAATACTGTACACGCTAATAAACTTATCTGGGGCTGGGCGGTGGTGGCGCACATCCCAGCACTTGGGAGGCAGAGGTAGGCGGATCTTTGTGAGTTTGAGGCCAGCCTGGGCTACAAAGTGAGTTCCAGGAAAGGCACCAATCTACACAGAAAAACCTTGTCTCGAGAAAAAACAAAAACAAAAAAATTTATCTGGGGTCAGAGAACAGAACAGCCACAATATTAAACATAGAGGATAGGCATTGGTGGCACATGCCTTTAATCCTAGCATTCCAGAGGCAGAGATCTACCTGGATCTCTGTGTGTTCAAGGATACAGCCAAGCATGGTGACTCACGCCTTTAATCCCAGAAAAAAAAAGCATTTGGCTGGTTAAGCTTTTAGGCTTTTGAGCAACAGTTCAGCTGAGATTCATTCTGGATGAGGACTGAGAGGCTTCCAGTCTGAGGAAACAGGATCAGCTGAGGAACTGGTGAGGTGAGGTGGCTATGGCTTGTTCTTCTTCTCTGATCTTCCAGCATTCACCCCAATATCTGGCTCCAGGTTTGATTTTATTAATAAGTACCTTTAAGATTCATGCTACAGCTGATTTTAAAGAATGGAACTGGAGAGATGGCTCAGTGGTTAAGAGCACTGGTTGCCCTTCCAGAAGACCTGGCTTAGATTCCCAGCACCCACATGTCTGTAACTCCAATTCCAGGGAGTCCTACACCTTCTTCTGACCTCTTTGGGCACCAGACAGACACACACACAAGACACACACACATCAGACAGACAGACAGACAGACAGACAGACACAGACACAGACACACACACACACACACACACACACACACACAGCTATAAAAGATTTTTATGTAATTTTAATTTTTTAATTATTTTTTACTGTGTATGGGTATTTTGCCTACATGTATGTCTGTAAGCTTTTATAGCTGGGCAGTGATGGTGCACACCTTTAATCCCAGCACTCAGGAGGCAGAGCCAGGCGGATCTCCATGAGTTTGAGGCCAGCCCGGGCTACCAAATGAGTTCCAGGAAAGGCACAAAGCTACAGAGAATACAGAGAAACCCTGTCTCGAAAAACCAAAAAAAAAAAAAAAAAAAAAAAAAAAAGAAAAAGAAAAAGAAAAGAAAAGGAAAACCTTTTTTACAGATTCACACTTCTTTATATACTCTGGATATAAATTCTTATTCAATATATGTATTATACATATAGTACCTGTCCTTGGCTTATCTTTTCACAGATGTAATGCTGTCTTTGATTAATGTTAACATTCTGAACCACCCCTTGGGGACCTGCCCAGAGTCCTGACATTATCTTACTTAAAGCTCCCTTTAAGAGGAAAACCCCCTCCTCCCTCTTCCTCTCCTTCTTGCCATGAGGTAGTGTACATCTCTGCCCGCCTGCCCTCCCTCCCTCTCTCTCCGTTCTTCTCCCCCCCCCCCACCATCCCACCCCACCCCACCCTCCAGTCTCCCTTTCCCCTTTAATAATAAGACTTTCCACATGGATGCCACGTCTGCAAGATGTAACTTTCCACTGCACCGTGCTACCATGCTGCAGCCCGCCACATCTGCATGGCTACTGTAGGGCACCTCAGCTCAAACCAGCCAAGACCTCTCATGTGCCATTTCACAATAATTAACAAAAGTTCCTTTTTTTTGGGGGGGGGGGGTTTCGAGACAGAGTTTCTCTGTGTAGCTTTGGTGCCTGTTCTGGATCTCGCTCTATAGACCAGGCTGGCCTCATCTGCCTGCCTTTGCCTCCGGAGTGCTAAAATTAAGGGTGTGCGCCACCACCATCCAGCTAACAAAAGTTCTTAATATTAATGAAATCCAATTTGGTTTTTTGAGACAGCGTTTCTTTGTGTAGCCCTGGCAGTCCCGGAAATCACTCTGTAACCAGACTGGCCACAAACTCAGAGATCCACCTGCTTCTGCTTCTCGGATGCTAAGATCAAAAGCGTGTATCACCACTGCCCAGCCTTAGTAACCTTTTCTTTTATGAATAGTGCTTTTGGAGGACTTTTGAAAAAAAAATTTAAGTGTTTAAGTGTGAGTATGTATATGTACATGTGGGTTCAAGTGCCTGAGGGGGCCACAGTGTCCAACTGCTTATTTAAGAAAGCTGTCTACTTCATTGGGTATGGTGGTACATGGCTTTAATCCCAGCACTTGGGAGGCAGAGGCAGAGGCAAGCGCATCTCTGGTCAATATTGTGAATTCCAGGCCAGCCAGAGCAATATAGTAAGTAAGACCCTGTCTCAAAATCTTTGTCCTCTTTGATAAGGACAGAGGTCAAGGTCAGGAGAGCCTCATTCTTTCAAGTTGAAGAAAATCCCCAAAGCTTTAATGTTGGATACCAGGTTTAACATTTTATATGAGGAACCCTCAAATGAAATATGGCAGATATTTCTTGGGTGGTCCAAAAGGCAAGGAGTTACATTTATTCTGATCTCTACTGACATAGGATTGGCACAGGTCTCAAAGAGCAGACTCTTTAACCTAGCGATCCCAAGAGCCAGGCCAGGTCCTAAGAGCAATTTCCTCAGATGCTGTCCTGGTCTGCTGCTGTGGTGGACACTGACAGAAGCAGCCTGGGGGGAAGGGTTAACTTGCTGCACAGGCTACAGCCTACCAGCAAGGAAAGCCTGTGAGGAACCCAGAGCAGGAACTGAAGAGAGACCAGGACTGCTGCTTACGGGATTGCTTCAGGATCCCTTTCTTACACCTCTTCCCAGGACCTGCATAGGGGTGGCAGCACCCTAGCGGGCTGGGACGTCCCATATCAATCCACAATCAAGAAAATGTCCTATCGACACGCTCACATGCCAATCTGATGGAGGCAATTCTGTAGTGAGATTCCTTCTTCCCAAATAAGTCTAGGTTTGTGTTAGGTTGACAAAAACTAACCATACAAGTGGGAATTTGCACTTTCTCGTTGCTCATTTTTTCATGTGTCATTTATACAGTGTCTAAAACATCATCTACTAAGGTAAATCTTTATAGGAATTCCTGCCTTGCCTAGTTTTATTATTAAGTGAGAAAGAGCTACATAAAAGAAAATAAATCAATCTAAAAAATGATGGGAGCCTGAATACACCAAGAAGTTCATGTGCTCTCACAGACTAGTACATATAATTTTATTTGCAATTATAAGGGGTTTACAAGACTCCTAAAATTTCTTTCTATAAGTATCTCTGAAATGGATTGATCCTGCTCAAGGCTTGTCCTCCTGAGAGACTCCAAAATATCCTGAGGTCTGTCTGAGTTGGGTTTTCCAGGGAGCTGTACTCAGGAAACCAATTATCTACTGCAACTCAGCAGAATTGTCCTACACAGAAAAGACTGATAGCCCTCTCTCCCTCTCCTTTACACCAACTTGTACTGAGGGAATCAAACAGAGAAGATCTGTAACTGAATCCCTTAATTCCAGAGTATGTGAAACTAAGGAGGCCTCTAAGAGTATCCCACGCCTCTTTCTACCCAGCACCAACAAAGCCTTCTAGAACATTAGAAGAGTTGAAATAACAAGGCAAAGATCTTGTTCCCACGGGACTGTGCTCTGCTGGTGCCAAAAACAGAACCAGGCTAGACTTAAAAAACCGTAGGTTACCAGAGAAAACATAAAAGTCCAGTCATAACTAAAGAAATCAAAACAATAAAGATCATCTTCTGCCTGAAGACTAGCAGTTTGTTGGTACAGGTCTGGAGAAACACACACCCACTAATACAGTTGGTAGATTTGTAAGTCACTATTGCCTTTGGTGATAAGGGCACAATTTGATTTTTTTTTTTTTTTTTAATCAAAAACACCTTCCTTTGGCATGGTGGCACACATCTGTAATCACTTGGAAGTAGAGACAAGAAGATCAAAGTTCGCTGGGCAGTGTTGGTGCACGCCTTTAATCTCAGAACTCGGGAGGCAGAGGCAGGTGGATCTCTGTGAGTTCGAGGTCAGCCTGGGCTACAGAGTGAGTTCCAGGACAGGCTCCAAAGCTACACAGAGAAACCCTGTCTCGAAAAACAAAAAAATAAAATAAAAAGAAGATCGAAGTTCAAAGCTCAAGGAAGCTAGATGGTCGCTGGGTAAAACCTCTCGCAGGCAAGCTTGAAGGCCCAAGGTTTGCCCTAGACTCCAAGGCAGAAAGCAGAACTGACTCTTGAAAGCTGCCCTTGGCCTCCGTGCACACCCATGGCATAAGACACTCCCCACAATAACAACAACAGGAAGAGGAGGAACAGTAAAACTAACATCTTGTTTTAAGTTTGGGGGCAGCCTGGACTATCAGTAAGGAAGCTCCTGATAAGGAAAAGGGACAGGGAAGTAAGATGGAGGGGAGAGAACAGAAAGTAACGGTGTGCATCGTCAATCCTAGTGCTTCAGAAGTCAGGTAAAGAGGGTCGGAGTTCAAGTTCAGTTGGGGTGCACAGCAATGGGCCACGTGAAATGCAGTCTCAAAAAACAAACAAAGAAGGGAGGGAGGGGAGGGCAGGGGAGGGGAGGGGAGAGGAGGGAAGGGGAGGGAGGGACTTAAAATACCACACCCTACCTCCAGGTGGTTCAGTGGGTAAAGGCATGCCGCCAAGCCTGCCGGCCTGAGTTCAATCCCCGGGACCCACACTTCTGCGCTCTGTCCTCTGACCCCACATACTTACTATAGTACCCACCCCCTCACCTTCACACGTGTACACATAAAAATAATATACAAATAAGTAATTTTTAAAGTAAAACACACACTTTGGTACACCAATTCATCACAGGTGTTTTGCAAAGTAGGTCAAAATAGATAGTCAACCAGGTTCAACACAGCATTGTTTATCAGAAACAAGTTTTAGCCTTTAAGTACATACTATTAATGGAATATGTAGCCCTTGAAGAATGTGCCAGATCTGTAGTGCTGATATGAATAGATCTCTAATATATACACACACCTGAAAAAAGATATTAAGCTTAGATGTGGTGGCCCACACCTTTAACCCCAGTCCTTGGGAAGTAGAGGCAGGTGGCTCTCTGGGAGTTCCAAGCCAGCCTGGTCTACAGAGTGAGTTCCCAGACATCCAAAGCCTTAATAGATAAATCGATAAATAGAAGAAAAAAAAATGCTGAGGGCCAGCGAGATGACTAAGAGATTTAAGGCATTTGTTGACAAATAAGCCCAATGACCTGAGATTGATTGCTGAGACCGTGTGGTAGGGGAAGAAATGTTCTTTCTCCCACAAGTTGTCCTTTGACCTCCACACATGGACTGTGGAACATGTGAAAGTGTATGTATGCGTGTACTCATACACAAACGTATACAATAAAGAAATGGAGTGAAAGCTGAGAGTATGGTATTATTACATTTCCTTCATTCATAGGATGTGTACTTGTGTTGTCTGCATTAAATTACATCTAAGACAGACAGACACATTAAGAAACTGTACACTCTAGCTACCTTTAGAGAGAGTGACTACAGACTAAGAAGAATGAACTTTCTCTCTACACTTTTCTACATAAAAGCTCTACATCCAATAGATGGTACTGTACAAATAAAACAATCAGGGGCTGGGCCCCTCCTACAGGCTGTTCTCCCACCCCCATCCCCCCATCTGTTCCTCTGCACATCACCCTTCCATATAGACCTGGAATTGCTCCCAAATATCCTTTCACTTTCTCCCTACTACTTAGCAAACATGATGTTGTATGTCTTGGAAAATGTAAAAGAAACCATATTTAGTGAGGAGCCAAGGAGAGAGGGAAAGAGGGCCTATCCAGCGCACAGCAGGAAGGAAATTGGCTGGGGAGCCTGGGGGAGGATCAGAATTAAGAAGGTAGCTAACACTCCCCTCAAGACACTGCTGTGATGTCATAAATTACTCAAGCTTTCTACTGGAGACGACCCGGGCTCCACCCCAATTGCCAGCTAGCTATTCATTGCAACTCTAAGTGGAGCAGAAAGCAGGCTGGGAGCAGGCTGGCAGAGGTAGCCCTCATTCTGCCTTTTGTAGCATAGAGTTCACAGTTCTACTAAAGCCTACCGAGGGACACCGGGTAGTTAAGAAGGCCTAGCTCGGCAGCAAGGAACGTGAAAACCCCAACCCCCACGGAAGAGCTCCTGTGCAAGGACAGAGGCACTGAAGGGAGGCTTTGAACCTCTTCACAGAATTTCCCAGAAACTACCCTGTCTAGAGTCCAGACTACAACTTCTGATTCCACAGGAAGGATTTTAAAAAGCAGGACATGTTAAGAGATGCCCAATTGGATGGTGGTGGCACACACCTTTAATATCAGAACTCAGGAAGCAGAGGCAATTGGATCTCTCTAAGTTCAAGGCCAGCCTCGTCTACAAAGAGAGTTCCAGGATGGCCAGGGCTACACAGAGAAAACCTGTCTTGAAAAACAAAGGATCAAAACAAAACAGAAAAAAGAGATGCCCGATTGAGCTCAGCTGCTACACAAGTTCTTGCAACACTTGCTGGCTGATTCTACTCCCTGAGAAATGAAGGAGGCAAAATCTGAAGTCCTTCCTTGTCTAGGTCTTACCTCTGAGGTTTTCTAATGTCCCATAGTCCCACTCCTTCCTTTGAATTGGCTGTGGCCAATAACCTGGGCTCCACGGGGTTAAACATGACACTGTGAAAGGCTGATGGATAGTTTGCCAGGCAGAAGGGCTCTGTGGAAAGAGAGATGAGACACGGCTTATCAGGGGCAGGCAGCTGGGCTGCAGTGGGAATGCAGGAGCACCACTCTGTGGAGTGGACACCCACCCCACAAGCTCCCTGCTGTCATGTCTCCCTGAGCCCTCAAACACCAATTAAATGTGTACAGCCAAACCTGAAGTAGAACGCTCAGATCCTAGTGTTTCAAAGGAAAAAGTGAGCTGTTGCAGGAAAAATGAAGTCCACTAAAAAATTTCGCAACTCCTGGTAAAGTTATTATTATACCTTTAATGCGTTTTATAAACAAATAGATTTAATGAAGACAAAGTGAAACAGTGAGAAATTAAGACAAGGCCAAGCAACAGTGCAGTTCCCTTCTGGTTCATGATGCTCCCTCAGTGGGCAGAACCGCACTTGACTTCCAGAATCAAACAAACAAACAAAGCCTGAGCCAGGTGGTGGTGGCAGTGCAAACCTTTAATCCCAGCACTTGGGAGGCAGAGGTGGATCTCTGCGAGTTCCTGGTCTACAAAGTTAGTTCTAGGACAGGCAGAGATGTTACACGGAAAAACCCTGTCTCGAGAAAGAGAGGGAGGAGGGGAAAAAAAAAAAGCCTGGGACCCCTTTTCTGTAATTGAGGGAGAAGGACTGTGAGTTCAAAGCCAGCTTACATAGCAAAACCCAGATTATGTTTTTGTTTTAAAGTTTAACAATCGAGCTGCCTCTGAATCCAGCCAGTTCCTAATCAACTTGACCTGGACTCCTGCACCCTTTGCATAAATGATCAGTTCCTGGTGAGGGAAGAATACTGAATATGATCTCTTCATCTATGATTTCCAAATAAGTTGTGCTTAGGGCCCTGGCAGGGGAAGCACTCAGCCACCTGATATATCAAGCAATGCAGAAAAGGGACTAGTGAACATACAAGCATTCAGAAATGCAGCAATGGATACTGCCTGTTGTGACCAGCTCTGCTGACCCCAAGGACAGGCTTCTTTGCTATCCTGAACCTGTAAAGGTCTGATATATATGAGCAAATACAGACCTAGGCTCTGCCAGACAAAGAAGGCAAGACAGTAACTATGGGCTCACAGGTTCCTAGTTTGACCATTACAGATCTAAGGACAGAGGCGGGCACGGTGGCAGAATCAGAAGAAAAGGGAAGAGAGAAACCCCTCCGCAGGAAATAAGCTAAGAAGATACATTTCCTGAAGCACCTCAGGCAATAATCAAGTCTTTCAGTCAGACTGTAGAGCACTGGGGAGGAGGAGTTCACTGACTATTCAGAGACAGAATGTGCTTGCCACCACTTACCCACATGGAGTCTGGGGAGGGTCTGTGTGGCTTTTAAACAAGAAGTACACAGTATCCCTCTTCTCCGTAAACAACCCACAACATGTGGGCAAGCACCAAGAGGAGCTTTGGTAGCTACCCTCCACAATGAAGCAACACATCTTCTGCTTCTAGGGCCACTGAGTGCCAAGGAGCAGGGTTTGCACAGTCCCAGGCAGCTGTACAATGTTTGCTAAACGTGTCCCACTTCCAACTCCTCAGGGCAGGATGGGAGCTCCACTGTCACATCTGTGCTACATGTCAGAGTCCTGGATTTCTGTTCCCTGGATGTAACTCCATGCAGATTATGAAGCAAACACACAAGGAGCTTGCTATCAGACTGCTCAGCACAACCCAACAACTCTGTACACAGTGACCTACCTCCATGGGGAGACTCCCGGATGTCCCAAATGAGAACCCGGCCATCATCTGAAGAGCTGGCAAAAATGTTGTCATTCACTGGGCTCACCGACAAGCCATACACTGCATCTTCATGAGCAAACACATCCAGGGTCTCACTGCTGAGAAACAGGAGAGAGAAGCACATTGTCGCAAACATACACACAGATGTGGTGCAGAGCTCCGGCCCTATGGTACTAGCTAGGATTCAGTTTCTTTCATTCCCAGGACAAAGTTAACCTAGGTAAGCCAACAAGATACTGAATTAGCTAAAGGGTAATGTTCAAATGAAAAAAATAAGTATATAATGTATGTACATAAAATACGTATGTATACATTTAAAGAGATCATCTTTATAAACGTAAGTTTTATACTAAGCATATTTAATGTTTCATTTATCATAAATTCATCTACTTGTACGGAGAGTAGGGAGTGGTACGAGAATTCCAAAACCAAAGGGGAGGTTTACAAGCAGCCAGAGCTGGAAACAGCAGACTAGCACGGGGATTGATTGACAGCTCAGCTCTGAGCTAGACAGAAGCCAGTGCACAAGCCCTAGCTAGCATCACCTGCCCTTAAGTCACCAACAACTCTGTGCCTCTGTTCCCTCATGTCATGGATGTGATAACAGGACCTCACAAAACCAAAGTGACAAGTTAAATGGATCAATGCATAAAAATTATTGGTTCTATATTATTTTCTTCAAGCTCTAAAATCAACATCTAAGGAGATATTTGCCTCTGTTCATCTAAAAAATGGTCAGTTATCATACACCAATAATCTATTTACCTTTCAACATCATGGAGGATAACTTGCTCATCATTCCCTACAAAGGAAAAAGACAGACATTTCATAATTCCTGCAAGATGGTCCCTTCCACATGACAATATGGGATTTTAAAATTTTCAGAAAAAAATTCCTATATTGGCATCAGTAATTGGAAGCTCTCTTCTTGAAAGTCTGTTTCCTAAATTCAATCTCCAGAACCCATGGTAGAAGGAGAAAAACTAATCCTGAAAGTCATCCTACACATGTGCCATGGCATGTGTATTGTGGTTGGCACATGTATACACACACACACAAAATATCAACACTCTCAAAATACAACATAATACAAAATACAAAATAGGAGTGTTAAGCTAGAAAAATATATGAAGACCATTTAAGAAGCCAGGCATAGTGCTACCTGCTTGTAATCCCAACACATGGGGAAGGATGAGGAGGCTCAGTGCCAGCCTAGGATACATGAGAACCTGTCTCAAAAAGCCATGTTTTCTCTAAAACAAACAAACAAAAAACCATTAAGGACAGAGCGGTCTTTTGAGTTTTTGTTTTGTTTTGTTTTGTTTAAAAAGCAAGTATATCCTGGTAACAGTTCTTAGAATGCATTATTCAGATCAGATGCAAATAAACTGTTAGCCACTCAGGAAAAGAGTGAATAATCAAACTGTTCGCTCAACCACACTAACCCACCTCACCCCCAGAGCAAAGCAACTGCTACAACTTGGAATACAATCTCTTAACAATTCTAGGCTTCAGCTGTCTATGTGAACATAGAAATAACAACCATCTACTTTATGGGGCTGTTACAAGGATATGAGTCTATAAAAGCACTCAGAATCGGGCTGAACACTTGATAGGTTCCCAATAAATGTTTGTTTTATTTAATCCTTCATAGCATTAAAATTTGATGAGTGTGATCCTAAATGAGGGTAAAGCTTTCTTCCACAACTTTCTCACATTCATATTCTAAGAATCTAAAACACTATATTCATGATATGCCTTCAAATGGTTTATAAAGCCAAAAAAATTAAAGCATGCAGGTGTGAGACAAAAGACATATCCCATTCTCAAATGCGTGGCCAAAAGCCATGTAAATAGACTAAGGCAGAACATCAGTGAGGACAAGGTCTAAGTCATCCCAATTTTCAAGGTCCTAACTATAAATCCCCCAGTGGGTACACACGAATGACATAAGGGAACTCACACTAATGCTTTCCAAGGGCCCAACACAGTGGCGCACTGGGGACATGAGAATAAGATTCTGTCCAGTCTATGTTGGAGAGGGTGCAGAGCAAAGGGAACACTCCTCCACTGTTGGTGGGAGTGCAAACTTGTACAACCACTGTGGAAGTCAGTATGGCAGTTTCCTCAAAAAATTGGAAATCTATCTACCTCAAGACCCAGCCATACCACTCTTGGGCATATATCCAAGGAGTGCTCAATCATACCACATGTTCAACTATGTTCATAGCAGCACTATTCGTAATAGCCAGAATCTGGAAATAACCTAGATGCCTGTCAACTGAAGAATGGATTAAGAAAATGTGGTACATATTCACAATAGAGTACTACTCAGAAGAAAAACAATGACAGCATGAAATTTGCAGGCAAATAGATGGAACTAGAAAATATCATCCTGAGTGAGGTAACCCAAACCCAGAAGGACAAACATGGTATGTACTCACTTATAAGTGGATACTATAAGAACAATCAGACTGCAACCCACAGAACCAGGGAGGCTACATAGCAGGGGGGAACCTAGGATGCCTGTGACTTATAATAAGCTTTGGTTTTACTCAATCATGGGGCAAGCATCAATGTAACATTTCACTATTAGGATAAGAATTTGTACTGTATCAAGCTGATAATGGAATAAATAAATAAATAAAATGTGTAATCCAAGGAAAAAAAAAAGATTCTGTCCAGTCCTCTAAGAAGTGAGAGTCCAGGCACGTGGTGATGGCAAATGCTTTTAATCCCAGCACTTGGGAGGCAGAGGCAGAGGCAGAGGCAGGTGGATCTTTGTGAGTTCGAGGCCAGCCTGGTCTACAGAGTGAGTTCCAGGACAGCCAGGGTTAAACAGAGAGAAAAAAGAGAGAGGGAGAGAGAAAGAAAAAGAATTTAGTCCAACTACAACAAAGTAGTAGGAGAAGGAGGGTGACCTGTGGGGAAATGAGGCTTTTAGCTCTCGGGACAATTATCCCCTTCATGTTCAGAGAGAAAGTGCGTGGGCGAATCAGATATCAAAGACATTCAAGCAACTTTAAACTCCTGCTAATGGGACAAGGATAAGCTGGATGTGTGGCTGGGAACCATAAACTCAGTACTGAGGTAACAGAGGCAGGAAGATTTCCTCAAGTTCAAGGCCATCCTGGGCTACACAGTGAGCAGTAGGCCAGGTTACGTCAACTTGGGCTGTGGTGGGACCCTGCCCCAAGAAACCTGAAAAGGTGGGGAGGAACAAGGCAAATAAAGCAGCCCAATGTCACCCAAGTCGTCTAGTTGGCAAGAGAAACGAGGCTGGAGAGTCAACTGGTTAGACCTTACTCTGTGGAAAACACAGTCAATTTGTTTGTGTTTTGTTTTTGTAGACAGGGTTTCTCTGTGTAGCCCTGGCTGTCCTAGAACTTGCTTTG
Source organism: Onychomys torridus (assembly GCF_903995425.1). Taxonomy (NCBI): domain Eukaryota; kingdom Metazoa; phylum Chordata; class Mammalia; order Rodentia; family Cricetidae; genus Onychomys; species Onychomys torridus. The sequence continues at coordinate 49,001,925 of NC_050456.1, forward strand.
TAGACCAGACTGTCCTCAAACTCAGAGATCTACCTGCCTGCTCCTCAAATAAGCAAATGAAATTTCTTTTTAAGTTTTGTTTTTGTTTTTAGTTTTTGTTTTTCTTTAAATCAAGCCCAATGTTACTGGTCTATAATCTCATGACTTGAAGTAGGAGTTTAAGGTCACCCAGGGCTCTTTGAGTAAAAGAAGGTCAGGTGGTAGTGACAGATGCCTTTAATCCCAGCACTCAGGAGGTAGAGTGTGAGTTCGAGGATAGCCTGGTCTACAGAATGAGTTCCAGGACAGCCAGGGCTACACAGAGAAATCCTATCTCAAAAAAGCAAGCAAACAAACAAAAAACAAAAAAGGAGGTAAACAAGCTTGTTGCATAAGCCTGGTTACTCCAGTTTGATTCCCGGAAGCTATGCAAAGAGTGCAGTAATAATTAAAAATAAATACAAATATAAAATCTCAGGAGAGAGGGAACAGAATAGAAAGCGAAAGCAGTGCACCATACACGGTAAGGTTATTGCTTTCTCTGTGTATGCTGCAACAAATTACAATATGAAGATTTTCTGCCAAAGAAAGGACCAAGGAAGGAAGGGAAGGAGGAACAGAGCGGGGAGGACCCCTAATTCACATGTCCAAACAAACTGTAGGGAGGCAGTAATTCCACAGCTCAGTAAGACATAGGAAGCAAAATACGTTTTCTTACCGCTCCTTTAACTGATTTCCCAAGGTAGAGTCTCTCCTTACCTCCAGAGAAGACTTTGGTGTTCCCGCTGTTGAAAGCCAGACAGAAAATGTTGGAATGGTGTTCTCCCTTCAGCTGTATGGGCTTGACCCTGGAATGGATAGCTTGTTCCATGTGCCATAGCAGAACTCGGCGGTCATCTCCTCCTTTACAGGGAGCAAGAGTCTAGGGTTAACCATTGAAAGTGCAAAGCTAACACTCCCATCCTTTCTGAGTCTACACCTCCCCGGCTATGGAAGATACTGAGAAGGCACACAAATCTAAGATTTTTACCCGTGAGGTGCCTGAACTCTAAATCATCCCCATTCTCCCAGGGATTGTTTGGGTTTTATTTTTGTTGTCTGGTTGCCTGTTTTATTTTAGTATTAATAGAGATGGAAACCAGAGCCTTGTGTACATGAGGCAAGCACTCTACTGCTATATTCCCATCCCCTTCCCAGTTCTGAAACAGATAACACAGAAATTAAAATGGACAAGCACTGGCGTTGAGAACACACTCCTCACCCAATACCATTGTGTTCTCCTGTCTTTCTAGAGACACAGTTTTTAAATGTTTATTACCTGGACTCTTCTAGTAAAGTCTTTTGGGAAGGGAGCAGGGAATAGCCAACAGAACCTGAACTGGCTTCAACTGCTTGCAACCAAAGAACTCTTAGTATTTCCAGCATGGTACTTTGCAAAGCAATCTTTGATGTGGTTTTAGTGACTACGAGATGGTATAGAGACAACTAAGGGCCTGCCTGACCCTAATAGGAGGTTGATGTAACCCAGCTCTCATAGGAGCCCGACTCTTACCTCTGTGTAATTCTCAGTGGTCTGAACTGCAAAAGCAATAGCATATTGTATGAGCTAGCTATTCTCCTGTATGAGAATATACTTGTTTTATATATTTGCAGATGTATTAAAAAGTGCCTAGGAGGAGGAATAAACTATTAACAAAGATTACTTCCAGGAAACAGAAGTAGAGATTGCATTTATCACTTGGTGTACGCACACACACACACAGACACACACACACACACACACACACACGCACGCACGCACGCACGCACGCACACACTGCTGCCCCCTACTGGAGTCTGTTGTGCATGCTATCAAGGTTCAAGTGTTCACCACTGAACTATTATACCCATTCCTACTTGATTTAAGTTACAAGAACAATAAATCACAGCAGCTCTGAGCCTCTGGCTCCCCACTTACACAAGATTAGAACTACGATGAATGGAACAGCCAAGCTAGTGGTAAAGCTGTGCTGTGTTAACTATGTACTTACCACTACTTACTGCACACCTAAACAAGGTCATGCCACAGAGCATTACACCACTAGAATTATGAGGGCCAAAGCAAAGACCTTTGGATATCTGTGCAAAGGGTAAAAACTGGGTGTAGGATTGGGGATTTAGCTCAGTGGTAGAGCGCTTGCTTAGCAAGCACAAGGCCCTGGGTTCGATCCTCAGCTAAAAAGAAAAAAAGAAAAAGAAAAAGAAAAATTGGGTGTAAAGGAGTATGTATTCCATCATCCATTTGTGTAAAAAAAAAATTATTCTCAAGCTACACAAAGCAGGCATTTTGGCAGTTTTGGTCTCGATAGAACTGCCTGCACCCAAGGGGCTGGAGGGAAGGCCCAGCAGTTCAGAGCTCAGCATTCACAGCAGGCAGCTCAGGATCTCCTGTAACTCCAATTCCAAGAGGATCCACCACCCTCTTGTGGCCTCCCATGGCACTGCACGCATATACAAAGGCATATAGATACACGAAATTAAAAATAAAAATCTTTTTAAGAGTAAGCCCTGAACATGATCATGCACGCACATTTCTGCTCTCATACCCCTACAGCCACACCTAGGTGGCTTTACAGGAAGCTGTTGCAGTGGCCACTATGACTATTGGGCTAGTACTGGGACACTTCTTTTCAATATGGTAAAAATGGAAAAGAACTACATTGTTAAGAGGACAAAGCAAGTCACAGAGCAGAAAAAAATTACAGGCACTATCTGGTAAGTTATTCAAATAATTTAAAGGACCCTTAGAACTAGATAACGAGAAATAATCTGAATATCTAAAGGGGAGCACTGAACATGTATTCACTGCTCTTCTGACTATGTATGCCATGTGACCAGCTGCTTCTAGCTCCTGCACCTTGGCTCCCCTTCCACGATGGACTATATACCCTTGAACTCTGAACCTAAATAAACTCTTTCTCCCTTAAAAAAAAAAAAAACAACAACAACAACAATATAACTTTAAAACGACAAATACTTGACCAAAAAAAGATAAGCAAAGAGGAAATAAGCAACCCATCATCAGGGAAGTGAAAATGAAATAATTAAGTACTACTGAATCTACTGAAGTGCTCAAATCTGGGTAACACCAAATGAACAAGGACTGATGATGGGAAGTTAAATGGGACAGCCACTTGGGAAGACACTGTGATGGTTTCTTACAGAACTAAAGACACTTTTATTATGCATCCAGGAATTGTGTTCTTTTGCATTTACCCCAAGCTGCAGGGCCAAGTAGGGGGAAGATAAGGGAGAGAGAGAGAGAGAGCAAGCAGCAGAGATGGCTAGAACTGGAAGACCTTTGAGGGGTGGTGTGGAAACCTAGTACAGGGGAACTGCCTGGAATCTATAAAGTAATCTTAATGAGGATGCCTAGTAATGGGGAAGATGGAATCTTAACTGGTCATCTCTTGCTGCTAGGGAGGCTTCCAGAGAGAGGTGGGACATTCAATTGAGTTGTTGGCCAAGGGGGTCTACAGAAATCCCCAAACAACCTAGGCTGTTGCTAAGACAAAGGGTTGCTCTCTGCAAACTTAGAGGGGGCCCACTGTTAAGGGCAACATGAACATGAAGTAGTCAGTCAGACTGGTGCCTACATGGAGCTTTCAGCCCTACATTCTAGTCTGTTTGGTATGGGAAGGTACCAATCCAACCATAAAAGGTCTGACCTACAATCTGTCCTGTCTTCAAAAGTATGCTATGGCAATGGTGGCGAAGAACTTGTGGGAGTAGCCAACCAATGTCTGATTTGATGATCTAAGGCACTCATACCCGACACTGCCAGGGTAACCAAGACCGAGAGACTAGATATCCCAGAGACCTAGGGTGAAACAAACAACAAATAAAAATCAATAAAATGACTCCTAACAGTATCTGCTATACTCACAGATCAGTGTCTTATCCATTCATCAGAGAGTCGTCTTCTGGCAGCAGATGGGAAGAGATGCAGAGACCCACAGCCAGATACTATGTGGAGAGAGTCTCTGAATGAGAGATCTCTATCCAATCCCTCCCCTCAGAGCTCAGGGAACCCTGAGATGTAAGAGCTAGAGGGGGTGAAGGGTGCCAGGAGAACAAGGCCTTCTGAATCAACTAAGTAAGGCGCATATGACATGCTCACAGAGACAGAAGCAGCAAGCACAGGGCCTACATGGGACTACACCCAGTCTTTGGGTCTTTTATGGGACTCCTGACTGAAGAAAGAGTGGGTCTCTGACTCTTCTTGAGCCTGCCATTGGACTCTTCCTCCTACCGAGTTGATGTGTCCAACGTCCATATGATGGTTTAGTGTGTTTGGTTGTTATCTCTTAGAAGCCTGTTCTTGTCTAATGAGGGACTGGGAGGAGTGTAGGGAGGAAAACTATAATCAGGACATATTGTATGAGAAAAGAATCTAGTTTCAATTAAAAAAAAAGCAAACAAACATGATTAAAAGTAAATCTAACAAGTTATCAACATTTTTCCAAATCTGATTTGTATTTTATAGTTCTTTACATTTAAATAAGGAATTATTATCTTATAGAAATAATGGTGCTGTAATTATAGTCTCCTTTTGTGTACGATTAAAAACTTCTGCTGGACATGGTAGTGCACACCTTTAATTCCAACATTCTGGGAGGCAGAAGCAGGTGGATCTCTGTGAGTTTGAGGCCAGCCTGGTCTACAGAGCGAGATCCAGGACAGCAAGAGCAACACAGAGAAACCCTGACTCAAAAAAACAAAAAACAGGGGCTAGCGAGATGGCTCAGAGGTTAAGAGCACTGCCTGCTCTTCCAGAGGTCCTGAGTTCAATTCCCAGCACCCACATGGTGGCTCACAACCATCTATAATGAGATCTGGCGCCCTCTTCTGCATACATAATAAATAAATAAATCTTAAAAAAAAAAAAAAAAAAGCCAGGCAGTGGTGGTGCATGCCTTTAATCCCAGCACTCGGGAGGCAAAGGTAGGCGGATCTTTGTGAGTTCGAGGCCAGCCTGGTCTACTAAGCGAGATCCAGGAAAGGCTCAAAGCTACACAGATAAACCCTGTCTCGAGAAAAAAAAAAAAGAAAAAAAGAAAAAAAAAAAAAAAGAAAAGGAAAACAAGGCTTCATGCAATGGGCTAGAATACTTCACAAAGAAATACAGCAATGGAGGACACCTCTTACTAAACTTCTTCCTAAAACATCAGCCAGGAATTGAATTAGAGCACACAGGGTGGGGGACAGGCAGGGAGTGGTGGCACACAACTTTAGACTTTAGACCCAGCACTGGGAGGCAGGGGGTGAGTGGGTCTGTGAAGCTCAAGGCCAGCCTGGTCTACATATTTAATTCCAGGCTAGGCAAGGCTACATAGTGAGCCCCTTTCTCAAAACAAACAAGCAAAAACAAAACAAAACAAAAAAGCATTCATTCATTCATTCATTCATTCATTCATTCATTCAGGAGAAGTGAGATGGTTCAGCAGGTAAAGGCTCTTGGCTCCAAAGCTGAGTTCAATCCTGGGAACCCACAAGGACTACTGAAAATTGTCCTCTGGCTTCCATACCCATGCTATGACACACGTGCACACACAATAAATGTTTACAATATTTTAAAAGAAAAAACTGTTCAGCTGAAAACAAAGTGTGTCACCTTTGCACTTAAAGCCTGGGCTTGTGTCACCATCCAAACAGCAGCATCATTAATCACTGTGGGCGTTTGCAGGATGATTTAATTCTTCCAAGCATTTACTTGTTGAGTGCTTTGGGATTAGCCACAATGACCTTACCACTAAACATGATGATGCGCTGCAAACTCCATGGAGTCTCTGAGGTAAATCACAGTGGCAGCGCTTGCCTTAAATGTGAAATGTGAAGTCCCACCCCACACCCACTCTTCACCTCACCCCTTTTTGCCTCCTCGGCTTCCTTAAGCAAGGTGTTAAGAAGCCTGTGCCCAGACCACACTTTCAACCACATGTGGCAAAGAAACTCAGTGGTACAAACTGAGGTCTGCTTCTAGGTCAGCAGAGAGCAGGGCGGCCGTGCCTGAGCGAGTGAGTGCTCTCCCTTACCAAATCCTGCTACTTTGCTTCCAGGCAGGCTCTGCAGCCAGGGCTGGCCTTCAACTGCTAGTCCCCTGCTGGGATTACAGATGACTATCACACCAAGCTTTCCCTAGTCAACTGTATTCCTGCTTTCTTTAATCCCAACCCCTTCATATGTGTGGTGCTGCGGATTGAACCCAGGGCCTCCTGAGTACTAGGGCAAGTGCTCTTCCACTAAAAACTACATCCTTATCCCTCACTAAATTTTATCTATTTTTTAAACTCTTATTTGTGTGTATGTGTTATGTGTTCACTCATATGGGAATGTGCTCACACATGTATAAATGTGTTGGGGTCAGAGGTCATCAGGTGTCTTCCTCTATAATGCTCATCTTCTCTCTCTCTCTCTCTCTCTCTCTCTTTCTCTCTCTCTCTCTCTCTCTCTCAAGATGAGCTCTCTCACTGAACCAGTGGCTCTGTTCTGGCTAGACTGGCCCGCCAGCAAGCTCCCAGGACCTGTCTGTCCCTCTAAAACCCTTCTGCCTGCAGCACTGGGGTTACCACAAATGTTGCCAGAACTAGCTTTCTGGGGATACTGGGATCCTTATGCTTGCATAATCTCTCCAGCCTCCTCATCTAGTCATTTATTAAAAATCTACTTAAGTCTATGAGTGCTCTATCTGCATGTATGGCTTTATGCCAAAAGCAGGCAGCGGATCCCACTATACATGGTTGTGAGCTGCCATGTGGTTGCTGGGAATTGAACTCAGGACTTGTGGAAGAGCTGACAGTGCTCTTAACCACTGAGCCATCTCTCCAGCCCCATCTAGTCAATTGGTAGAAAGAATGTGTGGAAAAAACAAAAAACTGTCTGACCTGCCAACAGTCCAAGTGAAAAATATAATCACTTAAGGTAGCTCATGAGCCTGGCATGAGGCTGCTTACAGATTCAGGCTCAGTCCAGGTCTAGTACGGGAAACAAGGCAGCCAGGAGGGAGTATGAGCAGAGCAGACAAGGTCCTGAGTGAATGCAGACTGTGTGACATGGGCACAGTCCTGTCAAAGGTCTCAATGTCTCAACCCACGGGGTGGCAAAGCCTTCTGGTCCAGGGCTAGTGCTGACAGCATGCACGTGGTGCACAGACACGCATGCAGGCAAAACGCTCATCCACATAAAATAATAAACAAAACCCTGAGCGACTATAGCTTCCTCCTGAATGACTGCGACTGTGTCTACTCTGCTACAGAGACCTTCTCCTCAGACCAGCAGGCCACTCCCCACGGTGCTCCAGCTGTGCGGTGCTCCAGCTGTGCGGTGCTCCAGCTGTGCGGTGCTCCAGCTGTGCTGCGCTGATGGCACTGCTCCAGAGAGTGAGCAGCCCACTGGATCGCAACTGCCCTTCACTGCCTCATTACTCCAATCAGGGTCAAGTTCCCAGCCACTCAGGGTCCCAGAGGCCCCACCTCTCCCGGGTGCCTGAGGAAGCACAAAGGTAGCTCACAGAAGCCTGGGCCGTTAGAGCCACACAACAGACAAGCGGACTCAGGTGTGTGTTCATTGTGGCTTGCTTGTTGTGGGTGGCACTAGAGCGCCCACCCTGGGCTTCCACGTGCCCCAGGAGTGCTCTTCCACTGGGCAGCAGCTGCAGCAAAGGCCAGCTCTCCTAGGCCGTTTCCTCAGACAATGCATAGCTTCAGCGTCTCTGATAACTGGAAGAAAGTGCAGCTACTGGGTACTTGGGTTCATTTCACTTTGCACTAAAATCACTAAGTAGTAGTAGTAGTAGTAGTAGTAAGTAGTAGTAATAATAATAATAATAATAATAATAATAAAAACAGAGAAGCTCTGAAGTTACAGAAGAGCACCCTTTCCCAGAAAGTCCTGAGCACTAAGCAGCAAACTATGCAAACCCTATACCACGCTATTAGAAAAGCAGTCAGTTGGCATTCTTTCTTTATAGTCAAGAACAGCTGAGCACAGAAGGAAACAATTTGCTTCTAGTTTCCTCAAGAAATTAGGCAAGCACAGGCCAAGACTGAGGGATTACCCTGAGACTCTGGGCAATGCTTCTCAGCACAAGCTGCTTGAAAAGATAAGACTGAAAAAACATTTAAATGCCCAGCAACTGAAGTCCAGCTAAAATCACTGTTCAGTAGTGATGTATTCCCAACATTCAGGAGACTGAGGATTACCAGCCGGAGGTATGAATACTGAGTTCTAGTACTGGAATACAGAGTGAGACCCTGTTTCGAAAAGCCAAAATAGGGGCTGGAGTGATGGCTCAGCAGTTAAAAGCACTTGCTTCTCTTTCAGAGAACCTAGGTTTGGTTTCAGCAACCACCTCAGGTGGCTCACAACCTCATGGAACTCTAGGGGATCTGACACCCTCTTCTGGTCTCTGTGGGTACTGCATGCAGACACAGAGACACACAGACACAGACACAGACACACACACAGACACACACACACACAGACACACACACACACACACACACACACACTCTTGTATGCCAAGCCAGGCATGGTGGCGCATGACTTTAATCCCAGCACTTGAGAGGCAGAGAGAGGTGGATCTCTGAGTTTGAGGCCAAACTTCTACATAGTGAGTTCTTAAACAGCCAGGACTATGTAGAGAGACTATCTCAATAATAATAATAATAATAATAATAATAATAATAATAATAATAATAATAATAAATCATTATCTTTGTCTTTCAAATGTTTAGATAATATCAGACTATGAATCACATATTCACTTTAAAAACAAAACAATTAGAAGCACCTGAGAAACCCTGTCTTGAAAAACCAAAACCAAAGGGAAAAAAAACCAAATATATGATATATGATGGAGAGGTGGGAAAGAGAAAAATGGAGTGGTGTGCGCACTAGGGAAAGAGGCAGAACTGGATCCCTGATGGCAGTGACAGGTGAGAGGGCTGAGGTCTATATGCTGTCACTGCCCGGTATGGGTTGGCAGGATGATGTACAACAGGCTGGAACTTATGCAGACACAGACTCAGCCTGAAACCTGCCACCAGGATAGCCTCAGGATGCCCTTGGCTTTGGGCAAAGATGGAGGTCTGAGATGAAAAAAGGTTTACTTTCTGGATTGGACCTCCTCAAAGGACCACCGTGGTTTAAGATACCACAGGAGGCCATGTTGGTGTCTGTGGTCCGTGATGATGTCCCAGGCCACTTTGAAGCCTGAGATTCATGTGTATATATGCAGTCCGTGCAATGCCCCATGCCTTTGTGATATCCTTGGGTTTTGCAGCATTTGGGAGCTCTGTTGATATGAGTGGCATGTGTAACCACCTGAGACCACGTTGAGGCTCATGGTCTGTGCAGCCAAGGGTCTTGTTGATGTTTGTGGTCCATATTACCACCAAAGCCCACGCAGATGACTGTCGTCAGGGCTGACGCCTGAAGCCATGTTACTATCTTTGAGCACAGGGAGAGCTGGCCCCATCCCTCATGGGGGACCTGATCCTGCCTCTCAGGAGCAACCGCACTGTGGCAACACACTGCAGCAACAGCAGTGGAGGCAGGAGAGCTGGCCCTGTCCCTCAAGGGAGAGCTAGTCCCACCCAGTTCCGGCCACTACATGGCTCTCCTCAGCTCATGGCTTATGATGGATGCAGATGGAGAAAGACTCATCCTCCCTCACCTTGCCGGGCTGGCCACTACAAATGTGATCATGTCCCAGTGAATATATGGACAACACAACATGGAATTATCTTTTTTTTGGAGGGAGGGGAAGGTCATAGGGAGGTGGACATGGGAAGACTGGGAAAGAGTACAATCAGGGTGCATGATGTGTGATTCCCAAAGAATTAATAAGAAATCTTTTAAAAAATACTAGTTGGGTGTGGTGGCACACACCTGCAATCCTAGCACCTGGCAAGCAGAGCAGCAGAATCAGTATTCAAGGCCAATCTGATCTACAAGTGAACACTGAAAAAACACAATGCTCCGAATCCAGGTAATCTGGCTCCAGAGACTACTCTATTCTACCCCAATCCAGCCTATTGAGTAGAAACCAGGCAATGAAGAGTTCCTGAAACCAGTCAAATTAAATAGCTGGGGTGAGAACTTTTTAAAAAGACAGTCTTATGTAACTCAGCTTGGGCCCCAAACTTCAATGCTGCAAAAAATGACCTTGAACTCCTGATCCTCTTGCCTCCATTATAGGCAATAGATAAGACATCATCAGGTTGTGTGGTACTAGGGCTTCCCGAATGTTAGGCAAACACTCTACCAGCTGAGCTACACCACCTGCCCAAGTGTTCGTAAGACTGGAGGTTCAGTGATTTGCCAAGGCACAGAGCTGGCATTCACTTCTTAAATCGGGACTATGGATAAGGGGAATCAAATGGCAAGAACTGGCAGGTCAGAAGAGATAAGGGTTACATATGGACTCTGCACCTTACTGCAGAAGTTGCCAGAGGCCGAGTCAGGCCTTGTTGCATAGTCCTGTAATTAAAACTACTCTGGAGGCTGAGGCAGGATAAAAATTTGAAGGCATTCCTAGGCTACAGACTAAGCCAGAGCTGGAATAGCATCTACAGGAACTAACTTCTGCTACCACCCTCTCTAGTGCTTTTCTTTTGAAAGAGAAACCTGTTCATCTAATTTTATTTCATACCCCCAACTAGGTGAGAGAGCAAAGTTATTCCCATTTTAAAGGAGTCAAAAGATAAGGGCTAGGCATGGTGGCATACACCTGTAATCCCAGTACTTGAGAGCCAAGAGGACTGAGGAAAATGTGAAGCCAGGCTGAGGTACAGAGTGAGATCCTGCCTCAGGAAGGAGGAAGAAGAAAGTGAGGCCTGACTTGTCTTGGCTTCTGGCTTGGAGCATTTTACATTCAATAGGAAGTGGGCATCAAAGCTTTAAAATCCAAACTCAAATCCAGTCCTAGACAATGTCCCTAATTCCTGAGCAGAAACAGAAGAAGAGCAGGGACATGTTGGACTTCAGTTCCCCTCTTCCTCTAAATTGGTGGTAGTCCTTTGGACTAGTGAGCTTACCGTCTTTTGTATCTGTCTGTTCATAGGCAAAATGGGGCCATTGGAAAATGATCTCCCAGGTACCTTTCCAGCCCTATTCTGAGACCGGCGAGAGGGGGAAGCACATTCAAGCACGGTAGATTTCTTCTTCTGTTTCTGTTAGGACCTGAGCTCAATCTCTAGCACCTACATTAAAAAATAACAATACAAAAAGCATCAACCAAGGGCTGTTGGGGAATATTATTTTATGGTGTGTTACTTTGTTGCATTTGTTTAACTCTGTGAAGCTGTGTTACTGTGCCTGTCTAAACAGCTGATGGTCTAATAAAGAGCTGAACAGCCAATAGTGAGCAGGAGAGAGAAATAGGTGGGGTTGGCAGGCAGAGAGGATAAATAGAAGGAGAAATCTGGGAAGAGGGACTGAAAAGGAGGAGCCAGAGAAGGAGGAGGACATCAGGGGCCAGCCACCCAACCAGCAATGGAGTAAGAGTAAGATTTACAGAAAAGAATAGGAAAAGCCCAGAGACAAAAGGTAGACAGGATAATTTAAGATAAGAAAACTTGGCAAAAAGCCAGCCAAGCTAAGGCCAAGCATTTATAATTAAGAATAAGCCTCTGTGAGTGATTTATTTGGGAGCTGGGTGGCGGCCACCCCAAAAAAGCATTAACAATTCGGCGCCCCTTATGGGGCACTGATTGTTGTCCTTTTAATTAATTGTTGCTGCCTTTTAAGTCACAGCTGTCCAAATCAGCAACTTCAACTCTGCTACTACCAACGGCCAGCTGGCCGGCTGTTAGCCTGCAAGGACCATAGCCAGAGGGAATTCTGTTCCCCCAGGCATTGACTCTTTCAAAGCTATGGAGGGAATTTAACTAAACCTCTGTCCCTCTAAAGAACTTAAGATTCAAAGGTTAAGGTGGAATTCTGCTATCCAGAGAGGCTGAGTAGCAAGTAGGTCAGCTCCTCTCCTTGCCCTTGTCCTCCAAAAAGCCTTCCTCGCTGTAGTAGTATTGGGTTCCCCCAAAATATTGTGCATGCTAATAAACTTATCTGGGGTCAGAGACAGAACAGCCACAATATTAAACATAGAGGTTAGGCAGTGGTAGCACACACCTTTAATCCTAGCATTACAGAAGCAGAAATCCCTATGGATCTCTATGAGTTCAAGAATAATTGGAAACAGCCAGGCATGGTGACATGCCTTTAATCTCAGAGAGTGGCCTTTAATCCCAGGGAGTGATGGCAGAAACCAGATAGTTATATAAGGCGTGAAAACTGGGAACTAGAAGCTTTTGGCTGGTTAAGCATTCAGGCTTTTGAGTAGCAGTTCAGCTGAGACCCATTTTGGATGAGGACTCAGAGGCTTCCAGTCTGAGGAAACAGGACCAGCTGAGAAACTGGCAAAGTGAGGTAGCTGTGGCTTGTTCTGGTTCTCTGATCTTCCAGCATTCACCCCAATACTTGGCTCCCGGTTTGATCTTATTAATAAGACCTTTTTAAGATTCCTGCTACACCTCACCCTTCCTTAAAAATTCTTCTCTACCTGGCTCCTCCCTACCACTTCCTGTCAGCTAACTGCCTCCTGACCACAGGATGAATTTTATTTACTCAAACATATCTTTGCATCATTAAACCAATGTTCCAGAGCATCAACAAAAGTAACACACCTTAAAATATTCTACAACAAAGGGCTTGCTCTTTTTCTTCCACCATGTTGGGCCCATGTTCTCTGCACAAAATGCCCAGGGAATCCACAGAAACCACCTCTGCTACAGTTGCCACAGCCTCAGGTTGAGACAGGTCTGAACAGAATTCAATAGTGATCAGTACCAGAACTCGGGGACTAAGAGTCACACCTACCACACACACAAGCAGTGGTGGCGGCGGCGGCTGAAGTCAATGAAGAACCAGTGGTAATGACATGGAAGGCTGTGTCCCAACCGGGTCTTTACAGATTCCAGGGATTACAGGAGGCATTACACAGAATCTAAGAATATCCTCTTGTCATCACAAAACCAAATGTTTACAGGAGCCCAGCTTCAGACACCTACATAGTTTTGCGGGAAGTCAATACTAAGGATTTATCTCAGCACACACAGTTGACAACTACTGAGAAACAAGGTGAAGGTATTTCAAACATTCAAGAAAATAAGACCCCAGCTGCACCAGAAGAGAAAGGGGCTGCTGTCACAGGTGTGGCAGTTAAAAACAGAATTGGTCAAGTCACAAGCAGATGTGTTAATGCAAAGCCTGTGGGAGCCCTAAAACAACAATGGGGATCCTGTAAATGCTGTTATGGAATTAACAATGTAACTACCTTAAAACAAGGACCCTTTTGTTCCCCATTTCAAAAGTGGAACTCAAGACAGGAGCGTACATGCTTTTAATCCCAGCACTTCACAGGCAGGGACAAGTAAATCGATTGAGTTCAAGGCTAGCCTGGTCTACAATACTATGTTCCAGGCCAGCCCAGAGTTACACAGCAAGACCCTGTCAAGAAAAATAAAATAAAGTGGAAGTACAGCTTGGTTTGAAATCTGCACCTTTTATACCACCAATAAAGTTATGGCTTCTTGTGGGAGCTGGGGTTGGGGGCAGGTATAGCGGAATATATTTGTAATCCCAGTGCCCAGCAGGTGGAGATAAGAGGATCTCTGGAGTGTGCCGGCCAGCCCAACATAGTCAAATTGGTGAGTTTTGGTTCAGAACGAGATTCTCTCAAACAGTAAGGTGGAGAGTGATTAAGAGATATACCCAACATGTGCTTCTGGTCTCCACAGGCAACTCCATATATGTATGTGTACAAGCGTGCACGCACAGCACACACACACACACACACACACACACACACAAATAGGATAAATGGAGTAAATTTTGAAGAAAAAGAAAGCTAAGTAACAGCATGAGTAGCATCCCTTAAATATGGTGGGAATTAAAAAACAAAACAAAAAAGAGTTCACAAAAAAATAAATTAAAAAAAAAAACAAAACCAAACAAAAAACAACAAAACAGAGTTCAAACTTCTGAAACTTAGAAAACAAATTACCAGTCAGCTTCACTACTTCAAGTGTCTCTAATCTGAGGCAGATCACTCCCTAAGGCAAACACCTGAAGCATGGAATAATCTCAGAAGGCACAGGAAAACTATTTGAACAAAGTTGAAAGGTTACAATGAAATCAGCTGCACTGTGGTCAAACCAAGACTATACAATGGGCAAACTTAAGATACAAGTCTTGGCCTCACTAGTAACCAAGGGCAGCTCTAAGAGAACTTAAGCAACAAACACATTAACACCATTTTCCCATACCGGTTGATTGGGTGAATATAAAATAATGCCCAGCAACAGATATGATGGACTCTTAGAATAAACTGGACGTAAGTTGATTCAAGCATCTTTAGAAGATTATTTGGTGATATATGTCAAATGTATTTTATTTATTTTTCTGGTTCTTTGAGACAGAATCTCGTGTAGCCCAGACTAACCTCAAACTCAGTATGTAACTGAAGCTAGTCTTGGACACCTGAGTCCCCCTGCCTCCAGCTTTAATGGGCAAGAATTATAGGAGTATGCTACAATACCAAACTACAAAGCACTTTTAAAATACAAAAAAATATTCATACTCATTGGTTCAAAATTATATTTCTAAAGACTTGTTCTAAAGGGAAAAGTAATTTCCAAGATGATCTAGCTACAAGGAGTATGAAAAAAGCAAAAATTAGGGCAGGAGAGATGGCTCAGAGGTTAAGAGCACTGGCTGCTCATCCAGAGTCCTGAGTTCAATTCCCAGCAACCACATGGTGGATCACAACCATCTGCAATGAGATCTGGTGCACTCTTCTGCAGTGCAGGCAGAACACTGTATACATAAATAAATAAATAAATCATTTTAAACAGCAAAAATTAAGTAGAACGAGAAAGGACTGACTAAATTGTAACACAGATGTTTAACAACAGACAACGCTGTCAGAATATGCTTTAGAACAGCTGGTCTCAAAGTATTTTGGGAGGACCTCAGAAAGTCTGCAAAGCTAAACCAACTTTTCTTTTTCCTTTTGAGTGTATTGAGGTTGAACCCAGGCCTGAGGATGTTACATAAACACTCTACCATTCAGCTACACCACCAGGCCTTTTTTTGACAGGGTCTCACTAAGATAACTGGCCTAGAGAACTCTTTCTTAGAAATTGTCCTGCCTTAGCTGGTGGTGGAGCACATCTCTAGTCTCACCACTCAGAGGCAGGTGGATCTTTGTGAGTTCGAGGCCAGCCCACCTACGGTCTACAATTCACGACAGCCAAAGCTATGTGAAGAAACCTTGTCTTAAAAAAAGGGGGGGGGGGGGTCTGGAGAGATGGCTCAGAGGTTAAGAGAACCGACTGCTCTTTCAGAGGTCCTGAGTTCAATTCCCAGCACCCACATGGTGACTCAACCATCTGTAATGAGATCTGACACCCTCTTCTGTGTACGTAATAAATAAATAAATCTTGGGGAAAAAAAATGAGGAAGCCTCCAAGTGGTTTCCTTAGGGGGGAAAAATCTTCCTGCCTTACCCACTCAAATAGCTGGGATTATTATGTTTTCAACAAGCCTGACAAATTTTTAGTGAAGAGACACTCAAAAGCATAGAGGGCTGTCCTGGTTACTGTTCTATAGCTGAGACACCATGACCAGGCAACTTACACAAGGAAGCGTTCCACTGGGGCTTGCTTACAGTTGTGAGTCCTTGACCATCATGGTGGGGAAGCTGCAAACAGGCAGGTGTGGTTCAGGAGCAGGAGCTGAGAGATGACATGTAATCCACAAGTCCAAGGCAGAGACAGAGACTGGGCCTGGCATGGGCTTTTGGAACCCCAAAGCCACCCCGTGACAAGCCTCCTCTAACAAGGCCATGCCTCCTAATCCCTCCTATACAGTCCACCAACTGAAAACCAAACATTCAAATATATGAGCCTATGGGGCCATTCTCTTTCAAACCACCACATTCCACTCCTTGGCCCCCACAGGCCTACAGTCATCATACCATAAAATAAAATGCATTCTGTCCCGATTCCAAAAGTCTCCATAGTCTTTCAAAAGCTCAAACCTGTTTAAAAGTCCTAAATCTGTTCTGAGACTCAAGGCAAGCTCTTAACTACAACCCCTAGGAAAATCAAAAAGCAAATCACACAGTTCCAACAACAGTGACACAGAATATGCAGTACCATTCCCAAGGCAGAAAAGGGGGCACAGTGAGGAAATTCTGGACCAAAGAAAGGATGAAACCCGTCAGTTCAAACTGCAAGTCCTGTAACTCCATGTCTGATGTCAAAGGGCTTATCAGATCATTCTTCAGACCTCCAATACTTTCAGCTCTGGTGACTGCAACTACTTCTCTCTCTTGGGCTGGCTCCACACCCTGTCTGCAGCTCTCCCTGGCAGGTACACCTCTCAGGGTCTCCCAGGAAATCCAGGCTTCACCTCCATCCACAGCTTCACTCAGTGGTCTCTCTGGACCTCATGCAGGGACACCCCTGCCACACACTTGGCCTCAGTGGCTTTCCTAAACTGTGGAGGAAGACTCCTAACTCTTTTACTCCAGTATCCTTGGCTTTAAAGCCAGAACCGATTTGGCTGAAGCTGCCAAGTTCTTCTGCTTGCTTGGGATGAAATCTGGCCCCCTCCATGAATTACATTTGCATAGATTTTGTTGATGCTTTCCTTTATTGAGTAACTTTCTTTTGCTTTAGGAGAAGATCCCATAGACATTTCACAACTTGGAAGCTTAGCTGGGTGGGGTCTCGCCATGAGGGCGCCACTCCCTTTATTCCATTTAGTTAATAGGTCTTTCTTTAAACTTCTCATCTCCTTGCACACAGGACTTGGCTCCAACATTGTTTCCTGGTGCTATTTTTCTCCTCAACCGTACGTTTAGAATTTTTTTCCCCACTTGTTCTTCTTCATTGCAGATCTGCATAAGAGTGATTACGAATAACCACATGGCCCAGTTCATACTAGGTTGTCTTGAAACCTCCTCTGCCAGTGGCATTAGTCCAAAACTCTTCAATTTAGCATCTGGCAGTTTTAGGACGACAAAAAGCAGCCATATTCTTCGCCAACATCAAGAATGGTCTCTAGCACAGCTGTTAATATCATTCCACCTGAAATCTTGAGCAGGGCCTCCGTCACAGCCCACACTGCTCTCAGGACTACTGTCTTCCATGCTCCTACTAGGATGATCATTAGTCCTCATTTACTGCATTCAGCCACTTTCCTAAGCCAAAGTCTACCTTCTACCAATGAGCAGTGTGGTCACAGCAACAGGTACCCCTTACTGGCAACAATCTCTGTCTTTGCTACTGTTCTATTGCCGTGAAGAGACACCATGACCACGGCAACTTATAAAGAAAGCGTTTAGAGCTGGCCTACAGTTTCAGAGGTTGAGCTTATGAGCATCGTGGTGGGGAGCATGGAGGCAGACAGGCAGATATGGAGCTGGAGCAGTGGCTGAGAGCGGATGTAGGCCTTTTGACACCTCAAAGTCCACTCCCATTGGCACACCTCTTTCAGCAAGGCCACACCTCCTAATCCTTCCTAAACTATCCATCAGCTAGGAACCCAGCATTCAAATAATGAGCCACGGGAGCCATTCTAATTCAAACCACAAGGTCAGAGGGCAGCTTTTAGGATTTGGGTTTTCTCTATCCACTGTGGGTTCCAGGGATCAAACTACAGATATCAAACTTGCATGGTGAGTAAACCACTGATACCTTTTTTTTTTTTTTTGGAGCTGAGGATCGAACCCAGGGCCTTGCACTTGCTAGGCAAGCTCTCTACCACTGAGCTAAATCCCCAACCCCATAAACCACTGATATCTTAGTGCTAATTAGAGCAATAACAACTTGTACTGTCAGTATATTCTTTATAATTAATATTTTTATACTTTTTACTTATGCGTCTGAGTCTTTTGTAAGTATGTAAGTGCACCATGTGTGTGGCCTGGTGTCCTTCAGAGGTCAGAAGATAGATGTCAGAGGCCTTGGAACTGGAGTTATGGATGGCAGTAAGTCAGTAGGTGGGTGTGAGGAACAAAAGCCTTGGTCCTCTGCAAGAACAGCAAGTGCACTTGAGCAGAGTCTTCTCTCCAGCCCCTCATTAGTGTGTTCATAACTGCTAATCACTTGCAGTAAAATAAAACAAAAATGCCATCTTTATTTAACATGTCCTTGATGAAACTCCTCCCTCTCCAAACCCTGCCCCCTCAGAAAGAGGCCAAAAGTCCGGGCTCCTCCCTGAAAGCTCAAGAACACGTCTACACGGTATTTAAGTTCCTGACCCTAGCCCTGCCACGTGATTTCTCCTCCTCTCCTCCCCTGCCTCACCTCTGTGGAGTTGGAAAGACCACCTGAGAGTGCTTCGCTCAATAAACCTAGTCTTTCTAATTCGGCTTGATCTGGCTTATTGCATTGTCGGAAAGTCCTACTATTGGGATACCAAAAAAAGCCTATTAGAAACAGTAAAAATAATTAAATCAAATTTCAACCACAGAATACTCCTAACACTCTATGATAAAACTCAAAGTACTCAATAAAACACAAGCTCGCATAAGAACAATGCTTTCTTCATTATTAGCTGAACTGGATGTCATTTCCATTTTTACCAATTTTTACTGAAACAGACAAACTAGGTTTTTCAAGACTCAAGGACTTGGCAATATTTTCTGAAAAAGTGAACAAGATAAGCCTTTGTTTGATCTCAAAGAAAATAACTGGCAGTACAGATAGCCAATGAAAAATTCAACTTTTCAAGTGAGAAGAATTTTCAAAAATTTGTATTTGCCACAGTGAACTCAATATTTGTTAATGTGTGAAGATATTTCTGATGAAATTTGTGGCAATATTAACAAAGTGATTTAATTTTTTTTTTTTTTTTTTTTAGTTTAAGGGGCCAGTGAAATGGCTCAGTGGGTAAAGGCAATTACTGCTAAGCCTGAGCATGGAAGGGGAGAATCAAGTACTACACGCTGTCCTCTGACATTCTGAGCACGAAAATAGATAAATCGATAGATAGATAGAAGATAGATAGATAGATAGATAGATAGAAGATAGATAGATAGGTAGGTAGGTAGATAGGTAGGTAGGTAGATAGATGGATAGATGGTTTTTAAAGGTTTAAAAGGGGGGCTGGAGAGATGGCTCAGAGGTTAAGAGCACCGGCTGTTCTTCCAGAGGTCCTGAGTTCAATTCCCAGCAACCCACATGGTGGCTCACAACCATCTATAATGAGATCTGGTGCCCTCTTCTGACGAGCAGGCATACATGCAGGCAGAACACTGTACACATAATAAATAAATAAATAAATCTTAAAGGCTTAAAAGGGTAGCAATGTAATTCAATTGGTAGAGTGCTTGCTTAGCATACATGAAGCCCTGGGGTTAGTTCCCAGTATATAACCATGGTATGGGGGCATACGTTCAATGCCAACACTCAGGAGGTAAGCAGCAGATCAAGTTTAAGGTCATCCTAGGCTACACAGTGATTTCAAGGCCAGCTTGGAAAATATGAGAGTCTGACTTAAAAAGAAAAAAAGGTGGGTGTGGTGACACACACCTTTAATTCTGGTACTTGGGAGGCAGAGGCAGGTGGATCTCTAAGTTTGAGGCCAGCCTGGTCTACAGAGAAAGTTCCAGAACAGCCAGGGCTACACGGGGAAACCTTGTCTCAAAAGACAAAACAAAAGAAAAATTAACTTTAAGATCAAGTAATGGCAAGGCATACACCTAAACCCGGCACTCAAGAGGCTAAAGTAGGAGGACCATGAGTTCAAGGCCAGCCTGTGGGGAGATAAAGTGAGTTTTAGACTAGTCTGAGCAACATACCAAGACCTTATCTCCAATACAAATGAACAGCAATAGAAACTCACTCTCTCTCTCTCTCTCTCTCTCTCTCTCTCATACATTTATTATTGTTTTATATGAATATTTAAACTTTTTCATATTTCTAATGTAATAAACCATAAAGGTGAGAAACTAGTTTTCCTGGGATCTTCAATGATTTCACTATAAAAAGTCTTTAGACCAAAAGTTTGAGAATTTTGTTTTACGTCAATTTTTTTTTTTTTAAAACCCAATTGGTTTTTGCCTCCCATAGGCACTAGGCATATCTACAGACATTTTTCATTGTTACAACTGGGAAATAGTTACCAAAGAAATATAATGAGTAAAGGCTAAGAAGAAGCTGCTCATGTGCACAGAATAGCCCACCTTAACAAAAAGGTATTCAGTCCCATGGAAAAATTACTAAGTTAAAAGAAAAATATTCTTCAGAATAGTCAATAACATATCAAGAAAATATTCACTTTATTAGAAAATGTTGCAAAACAATAGAGATGAACTCATTCCAATTTTATTTTAAGAACATATACATAAATCTGGGCAGGGTGATATATATACCTGTAATCCCAGTACTCAGAAACAGAGAAGATCAGGAGTTCAAGACCCTGCTTTAGCTATATAGTGAGCTCAAGGCCAGACGAAGCTTCATGAGACCTCATCTAAAATTAAATAAATAAATAACTTGAAAATAGAGCTGGCATGATGGCACACAAATGTATGTGCACCAACCAGGAAGGCTGAAAGAACAGAGGTCAGCCTGAGCTACATAATGAGACCCTGCCCCTAAATGAAGGGCTTACTAGGCACAGTGATGCCCACCTGTAGACACATCTTATTTTTTACAGCTTTGATAAAACACTGTAAGCAGGGCAATTTATGAAAGACAGCATTTAGTCTGGCTTACAGTTTCAGGGGTTTAAGCCCATGATGACAGGGCAAAGAAACAGCTCACATCTTGATCCATAACCACAAGGCAGAGAAAGAAGACTCAGAATCACTGAAACCTCAAAGCCTACCCTCAGTGACACACCTCCTCCAACAAGGCAATGCCTCTTCATTCCCAAACAGTTCCACCAACTGGGACCAAAGATTCAAATGTATGATGAGCCTACGGGGCCTATTCTTATTCAAATCACTGCACAGTTCACTCCTGGCACTCAGGAGATGGAGACAGGAGGACCAGGAGTTTAAGGACAACCTCAGCTATAAATATAGTCTGAAGCCAGCCTGGATACATGAGACTCCAGTTTAAAAAAAAAAAAAAGTACATACACATAACAAAAGGCTAAAAATATGTCCCAGATATTAACAATACTCATCCAAAGTAGGAAGAATTACTTTCCCTTTGTTTGTTTATTTATGTTCTTATTTAAGTGTGTTTGTGCATTTGTACAGCCACCTGTGTGCAGATGCCGGCAGAAGGGACTGTCAAACCCCCTTGAGCTGAAATTATGGGCAGTTGGAAGCTGCCTGATGTAAGTGCTAGGAACTGAACTCCAGTTTTCTGGAAGAGCAGCAAGTGTTATTAACTACTGAGCCACCTTGCCAGTTATCCCCCAGAATTACTTTTTTCATTAGCAAATGTTTGCAAAAGTAATAAATGGAAGCTGGGGGTAGAGCTCAATGAAAGAATGCTTGCCTAGCATGCATGAGACAGTTGCTTCAGTCCCCAACACTCCCCCACCACACACAAACAAACAAAAAACTAAGTAAGTAGGCACAGATAAAATGGTAAAGCAAGTAGAAACACTTGCAGAGACCTGATGACCTGAGCCCAATCCCCAGATCCTCCAAGGTGGCACGAAAGAAGTGACTTCTAAGAGTTGTTCTCTGCTCTCCACATGCACGCCATGACTCCGAAGTGTCCATATTCACACATACACACTAAATACAATACAATAAAAGGCATACAGCTTCAGTCCCAGAACTCAAGAGGCAGCTGGATATTTGTGAGTTCAAGACCAGCCTAGGCAACAAAGTAATACTCTGTCTCAAAACAAACAAAATAAAAACAAATGGATGGGAGGATTATCTTATGTCATTGTCTAATAACTATTGTGAATGTTGTATTGAATTTTACGACCCAAGTACAGAATTGTTGACATTCAAAAGAACAAAAGCAATTAGAACAGAGCTCGACACTGAAAACAGTTTTTTTTTTCAGTGCTTAAACAGTAAGGCTCCACGGATGAGTAATTAAGACAGTAGCTGCTGCAAATGTAAAGATTCCCAGACCACAAGCCACTGTTCTTTCCAGTCTCAACTCTCCTGTTGTAGAAAACCGCAAGTTCTTCTGATTGTACCAGACACTCCATGCACACCTTCTGAGCAGTTATGATTTCGTTTTTGTACTTGCCTACCCTTTTACAAAACTCTTTGCAAAGGAAAAATTAACACCATAAGCTGTTTATCTTTTTGAACAATTCTAAGATTGAATCAATACAGACCCCACCAGTCACTACCCACCCACCAGTACTCTGGGACTAAACCAAAGCTGCAAAACATCCAATTTCAGTTGTTCTTGCCAGAGGCTGTTACAGCAATAAGTAATAAAGTGAGCTATGGAGACGGGTAATGTACTTGATGCACAAGCCTGAAGACCTGAGGTCAATCCCTGGAAACCCTATAGAGGTGAAAGAAGACACCCAATCCCACACTCGCCCTCTGACCCTGACACACGTTCTGGGACCCACACTCAAATATCAAATACCTGCACGTGCGTGCACACACACGCACACATGTACAAAGCAACCTTTTTAAAGTATTTTTGTGCAAAGTAACCTTTAAAGTATTTTTACTAAGTCATCAAACTCAGTCAACTTATCTGTCACTAAGAAAGACAATCCTCGGGAATACCAATTAAGTGGTGTACTATGGGATAATCCTTTTGTACATTGTGAAGATGTTTTGCTCTCATTGGTTTAATAAAAAGCCATTGGCCAATAGCTAGGCAGAAAGAGGTTAAGACTGAGAGAACACTAAGGAAAAAGTTGCCAGCCAGATGCAGAGGAAGCAGAAGATGAACATGCCATACTGAAAAAATGTGACACCACGTGGTAGAGTGTAGATTTAAAAAACATGGGTTAACTTACAAAAGCTAGTTAGTAACAAGCCTAAGCTGTCAGCCAAGCATTTATAATTAATAATAAGTCTCTGTGTGGTTATTTGGGGAGCCAGTGATCCCAAAGAAAAACTCCACTTTCAGTAGTAAAGCCAAGTGAAACAATTAGAATTTCAATAAAGACTTGAAGAATGGAAATTCAGAATAAAGGAAGCTGTGCAACAAGATTTTGACAGGTATCTAGATTTAAAAAAAAAAACAAAAAAACAAAACAAAACTCTTCCTGAGCCATGTGTGGTGGTCTATGCCTGTAATCACAGCACTTAGGCAAAAGGACCATAAGTTCAAGGTCATTCTCAGTTACATAGTAAGTTCAAAGCCTACACAGGCTGCATGAAGCCAGTCTTATGAATGAAAAACAAATTCCTCTTCTTCAGTAATATTCTAGAAAGGAGACAAAGACCTGCCAAAGTAAGAAGTATAGCTCCGCTTAATCCTGTAGACTCAGCAGGAAAGAATGCCTAGCTCTACCCTGCAAAATCTCCCCTTATGGGGCCCCAGCTTAATAAAAACAACTATGTTTAGGACAATGAAACTGCAGATAGACTACACTGCCAAAGAAACCCACTCAGAGAGCTTGACACTACTTGAGCACGTCTTTGTTTTTGTTCATTTGTGAGGTTCAAATGAACCAGCAACTGTAGCAGCAGTGGAACCTCCAGACAAGAGCCAGGACTAAGCCCTGTGTCAGCTCATTCTGTCTTCATCACAACCCGAGATACTGCTGACCTTCTGACGCAGAGGATAAAGGACTTGTCAAAGGCAGTAACTAAGTTAGCAAGGGTGAACAATCTCAGTCTCTTCATAACTATGGATTCCTACACTGATGTTGGCGGTCCATGTACATGGAATTGACGAAATAGCTATCCCCCTTTATAAAACATTATAACCAAAAACTAAACCTCTCTCCTTAGTCACAACCTTCACTTTGGAACAACATAACTGCCATTTGAAAAGCTTCTGAAAGTACTTTTCTTTCTTTCATTTTTTTAAGGACAAGATTTCTCTGTGTGATAGTCCTGGCTGTTCTAGAACTCACTTTTGTAGACCTGGTTGGCCTCAAACTCAAAGATCCACCTGCTTCTGCCTCCCGAGTGCTGGAATTAAAGCTGTGTACCACCATCACCCAGCTGGAAGTACTTTTCTTAACATTTTAGTCATAAGCACTAGAAAGAGGTAATAAATAATCTTACTGTATATAAAACTTAGCACATATGGGCTACTAATCCTCTAGCTCTATACAGTCCAATACCTCAATGAAGGGGAAATAATATTACAGCAAACTATCACTCCCAAAGGGCAGAAATCCCTTTCTTAAACTGCAAAGATTCTGTTTACACAAACCTTTATATTAATAAGATGTAAGAGGGGCCAGAGATACGGCTCTGCATTTAAGAACACTAGCTCATCTTCCAGAAGACCTGAGTTCAGTGGCTCACAACCATCTGTAACTCCAGTTCAGGAAAGCTAACTCTCTCTTCTGGCCTCTGGGTACCAGGCACAAGTGGTGCAGACATACCTGCAGCAAACTACTCATATGCTCATGTGTGTGTGTACAATTTATAATCCATGTCAGATGCACACAGAGCTATTTTCTGATTGGTCTTCTGAACAAATCTCAAAAAAATATGTTCAACTTGGAGGTTACTCATAATCATCCAAACAGTTATGGATGATTTTGAATAGGGTGCTAGGAAATGAACCTGAGTTTTCTCCAAGAGCAGTCAGTGCTTTTAACCACTGAGCCACCTCTCCAGCTGTGTAAACCTTACTTTTTAAAAGTCTAGTTTAAGCCTTATAATTAGTGTCATATATATATATATATATATATATATATATATATATATATATATGACACACATATATAATATATATTATATATATTGCATTATTATTATTCAAGGGATGAGTGTTTCTTGCAAGCAATCCTAATGATATTGATAAGGTGAGAGTACTACATATATACAGGGGATATCCTGGATTTAACCTTTTAGCTATGTAGGGGAACTTCGGTGTAGTTTATTTACCTGTAGTTGTGGGGCTTGAATTTAGGGTTTCAGGCCCACTAGGCAAGTAGTTTACCACTGAACTACATTCCCAGTTCCAGAATGTAAATTCCTCACTACGTCTTCAGTTTTTCCTATTCATATTGTGTGCCCTTTCATAGGTCTGCTTTAGACTTTGGAAACATGAGCCTCGGCTGGCCTCAATTTCACTGCGTAGCCAAGGATGGCCTTGAATTTCTGATCCTTCTGGCTCTACTTCTCAAGTACTAGGATCACAGGCATGAACAACCCTGACAGCTTTATCCAGTGCCAGGTTTATGTGGTGCTGATAATCAAGCCCAGGGCTTTGTGCCTGCTAGACGAGCTATCTGTTAACTGAACTACACCCGTAACCTCAGCACTTTCATGCATAGAAATTTCACTGACCATTCGTTACCATCTGTCTTGCAGTTAGGGCAATCTATTACCCTTATTTTATGAAGAATGAAGAAATTTACCTAAATCCACACAATCTGTGACTGCTAAGACTTCTAACTTCAAATCACATGTCAGCCTTTCCCCAGGGGTTTTCCATATCCATTGCCTCTTCATTTCACAAAGTCATAAAACTAGCAACACTTGGAATCCCAGCACTCTGGAGCAAATGCTAAAGGATTCAGAATTGAAGGCCCGCCTGAGAGAGATCTCAAAAATACTTAGGGCTGCCAGGCATAGTGTTGCACGCCTTTAATCCCAGTAACTCGGGAGGCAGAGGGAAGTGTATCCTGAGTTAAAAGGCAGCCTGGTTTAAACAATGAGTTCAAGGCCAGTCAAGGCTACATGGTGGGACCCTGTCTCAAAAAACAAAACAAAACAAAATCCACTAAAGGCTAAGAATATAACTCATTGGTAGAGCAGTTGCCTCGAATGCCCAGAACTTGAGTTCAGTCCTCAGCATGGCAACAAAAAAGCCACAAACTCATACTGTCTGCCCAACTTGCACAGGTCTACTACCAACACACCAACAGTGTCAGAGCAAACTGGCAGCTATGAGCGACACCATACACACACCAAAAAGTAAAGAAACCAACAGTTCTTACTATGAGATGTTTGTAACCAACATACACTTTGCTTTCTGGAAGTCTCACAACAACCCTTCAGGAAAGGCCCTGGTAGTCCCATTGTACAGACCAGGGAAACAACACAGAGAAGCTTAGTAACCTAACTAGGGTCACAGGTTTAAGTTGCCTAGCAACGATTTTAATTACCTGTCATGCCACATACCACAATGCTTCCTCGGTAGGTACCATAGTAATACTAGTTTTGTTTTCGTGTGGTGGTTTTTTTTTTTTTTTTTGGGGGGGGGGGGGGTCAATGATAAAAAATAATAAAAGTAACTTTTTTGATGAAAATATCCTAATTTTCCTTGAAACCAGTCATGGTCACAGCACACACCCATCATCCTAGCACTGGAGAGGTACAGAGAGGAGGATCAGAAGTTCAAGGAGTATGTGTGTCTATCCCAGAGAGGGAGAACTGCACAGAAGCCCTGAACTCTATAGATGGACATACAACTAAATTACACCCACACTGGCCACTTCTGGTTTTCCGCTTTTACCTCCCAAGTGGATGGCACTTCAAGTGTGTGTCACCACAGCCAATTTTCCCAGTATAAAGTGTCAGATAAGACTGGAGAGATGTCTCATCGATTAAAAGTACTGGCTGCCCTTCCAGGGGACTGGGGTTCAATCCTAGTACCACATGGTGGCTCACAACCATTAGTAACCCCAATCCAAGGAGCTCCGAGGGCACCAGACATAGACATGGTACATAGACATGTGCAGACAAACCGACTATATACATAAGACAAATAAATATTTTAAAAATAAAGTGTCAAATAATTCAAAGCATCAACCATTCTCTCCCTTGCTGTCAGAGCAGAACACCTCTTTTTTTGGTCCCAAGTTCCTCTCCATTACATTTGCTATATGCAAGCCTCATTGTGCCCTGAAAGACATCTGTTAGAACAGGGTGCATTCTTTTTTTTTTTTTTTTTTTGGTTTTTCAAGACAGGGTTTCTCTGTAGCTTTGGAGCCTGTCCTGGACTAGCTCTGTAGACCAGGCTGGCATCGAACTCACAGAGATCCACCTGGCTCTGCCTCCCGAGTGCTGGGATTAAAGGCGTGCGCCTCCGCCGCCGCCGCCGCCGCCGCCACCCCCCCCCCACCACACACACCCCCGGCTCAGGATGTATTCTTAAACAATAATACTTTATATGGCCCACAGGAATCACACAAATATATTTGTCCTAGGTCTTAATTCTATCAAATCCTGTGTATTAGTTATGAAAAATGGGCCTGCCCAAACTGTTAGCAAATGAAAACAACTAACTAGAGACAGTATGACAGAGGTATCACCAAACAAGATGCAAAAACCACAAATGCACACAAGAACTCTAATTATTACCCTAGAGTCGGACATCCCACTATACTATTGTGAACGTTATTGTACTTACTGGGAATAGATGCACCAGCCTCACACTAGTATGTGATCACCCCCTCAGTTGATAATTGTTAATAAGGGACAGGGACAGGTAGGAAAAATTACAAAGGGGAGGGATTCTGTAATCTCAGCACCTGTGAGGTGGAAGCAGGGGGATCAAGGAGCTCACTGGTCATCCTCAGCTACGTACGAGTTCCATACTAGCCTGGGCTATGTGACCCTGTCTCAACAAACCAATGGAAAAACATAAAGCATGTAAATATACCACTTCAAATAGTTTTAAACTTGAGAAGATCACTGAAGGACTTCTCAAGGGAAAACATATTTTTTAATTAGCTTTAACAAGCGACGGCGTATTATGAATCCCCAAGGGGCTTCCTTGTCAAAAGCAAGCAGGAAGAACTGTGTTAAAACACAAGCTGTGTACAAATAACGGAAGGCGAACTGCTTTTAACAAAAACTTGTGTTCCGGGAATAAATACTTGGGTCAAACTGGAAGGGCCAACAGAACTGAAAAGACTACAAGCAAGTAGATTCACACACACACACACACACACACACACACACACACACACACACACACACACACTCACACACACCAGGAAGAACAGGGATAGGAGTGTTGGGAGAGGGCAGGCCGGCAGGAACCCAGAAGTACTGACTGATGGATAGGGATGAACTCAGGACTAGAAAAGGAAACCAATCCCTAAAACCAGGGCCTGGCCCTGTACAACCAATCCTCCTCGACAGTATAAACTGGAGGTAAGAGCCTGGCACCATAGCTCACACCGACAACCCCAGCACTCTGGAGGCTGAGGTCCCTGGGGTCAGCCAGAACTTCAACCAGAGTTCCACAATAACCTGGGAGAAGTGTGAGGCCCTGGGCGTTGGTGGCCCATGCCTTTAATCCCAGCATTCAGGAGGCAGAGGCAAGCAGATCTCTGAGTTTGAGGCCAGCATGGTTTACTGATTGAGTTCCAGAGCAGCCAGGGCTACACAGAGAAACCCTGTCTCGAAAAACAAAACAAAAAGGTGTAAAATGCATTAACTTTGATTTTATGGTATGTATTATATTTCAAGTTTATATCTAAAGTGAGTTAAGCTGGGGCTATGTGTGGTCGGTTATGATTAATTAGCTCGTTCTAAGAGTATCCTCGGGGTCCCTCATTCCATAGGTAAACTGTCTGGGAGCCTCTCTGCTGTAAAGCATTAGTCCCGGGAGAGAGTTGTATTACCAACACAGAAACAGTCTTTAAAGAAGGGGGTCTTTCTCCATTTCTGTACTTGAAATTTATTAGATAAAATTTTACACCGCGGTGTGTAGAAGTAAGTTTTTTAGTGAGGAGTCTACCTTGAAGTGGTGTATCAGGTTTCTTGGGGGTGGAGTGGGGTGTCATCTAGGGTCCAAACTCTATGCAAGGAGAATATGATCTAGTGTGAAAAGATGGGGTCAGATCTGGAGAAATCCCTGGTTTATCGTGACCTAATCCCAGACCTCTTATCTCTGCTACCCACCAACTGGACCATACTCAATGGTGTCACTTCCGCCTGTTACTTGCAAAGACAGATGCTTTGCCTTAAACGCTGAAGTTTCTGGAGAGCTGGCCCACGGACGCAAATTTAGAAAGCCCTTCGGGGAGCCACCTGGGTGAAGTTAGGCGCCACGTCTAGTGCTGGGCTCCCCCCTTCTACCCTCCCAGCGTAGGAAAAGGAGCGGAGGAAGGAGGCGAGCGGGAACGCCCGAGCCGGTCTAGGCCCTTCGCCGCGCAGTCGGGTTTCTGGGAGCCGCCCCTTCCCCCGGCGAGAGCCCAGCCCCACCCGCCCTCGCTCGGGGCTGCGACCCTAGGGAGGAGCGGGTGGCGGCCGGCGACCCCGACCACAGCGTCCGCAGGCGCCGCCGCCGCCGCCGCTCGGCCCGGGCCGGGCCTCCCCGGGAGCAATAGGCTATCGATTCAGCTGCCTGTCGCTAGGAGCCCCGGGAGAGCAAGGCCTACATCGCCCGGCCGGAGCCCCGGCCTCGATTGCACCACTTTACCCACCCCAGCGGGGGGACGGGGGGTGCGACCCTGGAGGCCAGTAGGCCTAGATAAACCGGGGAGAGGGGAGGGTGGAAGAGGAGGGGGGCGCTGGGGCCCGCCTCCCTCCAGCAAGCCCCTCCGGGGTCGCCCCGAACCCCTGCCTCTGGCGCAGCACGTCCAAGTTCAGGCTGGGGCGTCCCTCCGTCTCCAGAGCCCCTCGCCACTGTCGGAACCATAATAAAAACAAGACGCGGAAGAGGCTACCACTGCCCGAAGGGCGAGGGGACTGGGCCCTCAGAGAGCCCGGGGGAGGGGACGCCTCTCGGCTGCCCGTCACCACCCGCCGCGACCCCGCTGGCCCCTCCGTGTCCCTCCCTGTCACCGCCGGCCTCAGGCTCCCAGCGCACCCCCTCTTTTTTTTTTTTTCCGAGACACCGAGGACCGGAGCTCGAGCTTCCTTCCCTCGGCCTCCGGCGCGCCTCGGCCTCTCCCCACGGCCATCCTCTCCCCCCACCCCACCCCAGTGCCCCCCGCACCTTTTAAACTACGCCGAGGAAGAGTTTGCCATCCTGCAACTTAGTCAAGCCGTAAACCTCGCCCCCTCCCTCCCTCCCTCCCCGACCCACACTGGCGGGGCAGGCATCTGGAGGGGGGACCACTTTGCACTCGGGATAAAGCGCGTTAAGGACCTGTCAACCATTTTAGGCCTTTTATATATATATATATAGAAGACATCCTCTCCTTCCCCTCCTTCCTTCCTTCCCTCCTCCCTCCCTCCCTCCCTCCCTCTCCCTGCAATGGTATTAATTTCACACCAAATCTTCCCACCGCTTGGAGAGGGGTTGAGAAGGGCAGCGGGGGTTGGGGTTGGGGTAGGGGTTGGGGTTGGGGGTGTAGGGGGGGACCTCGGGGCAGCAGGAGGGTGGTGGGGAAGGGCAAGGGGCAGCTGGAAGGGGGGCCGGGAGGCGCGGGGAAGGGAAGGAAGGGGGTTGATTTACCTGAGACCAGCCACTGGCCTCCATTGTTGGAGAATTCAATGGCATTGACACAGCCGAAGTGGCCGAGAAGGTCCTTCTTGTAGAGGTTTCTGCAGCCCCGCAGGCGTCTCCTCTGAAAGTCCTGAGTGAGCAGGGGGTCCCCATGCAAGCCCCGCTGCGACAAGAAGCCCACCACTGACCTCATGCTGCCCCCCAGGCCAGCTCTCCTCTTCATGCTGGAACCGCCGCCGCCGCCGCCGCTGCTGCTCGCGCCGCCGCCCCTCCCTCGGCCGCACGCCCGGCCGCCGCTCCCCTCCCGGCCCTCCCCGCGCGCCGCGAGCCCGAGCCTTCTTTAACCAGCCATGGCAGACGGAGCGAGGTGTGCAGACAGACGGTCGGCTGCGGCGGCGTCCCCGGCGGCGGCGGCGGCGGCGGCGGCGTTCGCGGCTTCCTCCCGGCCGCCTCCCTCCCTCCCTCCCCTTCCCCCCTAGGCTCCGCCTTCTCCGCCTCCTCCAGCAGCTGATCCTCCCCCCCCTCCACCCCCCACCCCAGCCGCGGTCGCGCTTCCGCGGTGCGGGGCCCTTCCGCCGGCCGCCGGGCCGGAGAACGCGGGCGCCGGCCGCCCCTCCCCCGCGGGCGGCTGCCGGGCGACGGCGGGCGGCGGCTGCTCCCCGCGCCGGACCGCGGTTGGCGCTGGACGGCGGCCCCGGTGCACCCCGGTGCACCCCGGCGCGCCGCACTCTTGTGAAGTTGGACACGCGTAACAATCAGAGTGGCAGCCGGGGCTGCGGGCTCCCCCTCCTCCTCCTCTTCCTCCGCCCCCGCCCCCCCCCCCCCAGAGGGGCAGCGGCTCGCCCAGCGCTGCTCGCTGCCAGCCTCCTGGGGCGCCCGGTCCCTGTCCAAATGAGGGAACCCGGGATTGAACTGAACGTCGAGAAGGTCGTCTGTTTTTGTCAGTGCACCCGCCCCCCCCAAAAAAAATGGTATCGCTACCCTTCTATTCCCCAGTTCAGTTGTCTTAATTCATCCGCCCCACCCCCAACCCATGGGTTAAAAAAAAAAAAAAAAGGCCGAATTGTTCAATCTGATAGGACACTTGGTATACGGGAGGTGGGAAGAGAAAGGGGTTAAAGGAAGGGACTGAGTCTCTGTGGTAGAGCACATCCTTTTAGCATGCTTCAAGCCCTGGGTTCAAGCCTTTAGCACTCACAACGCCCCCACAGAAGAAAGTGCAAAGAAAATGGCCAAAATTAAATTGAGAAAGTCTTCTGTCCATTGGTTCCAGATGCATTTGCAAGCCACAAGAAACGTTACAGGAACATAGCTGTATCTTATTTCATAGTGGTGTGGCCGAAGGTCTTGCGTGTGGAGCCCTGAGGATACACAGCTGTTAGCCAGCAGCCACAATAGGGGCCAGAAGTCGTGCAGGAGTCCCCAAGTTGACCTCAGTGAGGAAACTGGGTAAGTGCACTGGAATTTTACCAGGTACAGTTGAAAGTCCCTTTTTCAATGCAGTGCTTTTCCAAGAAACTATCCTCTGTCATTAGTGGTAATTAACTCCTGAAATAGGCAGGTGTCGGTTTTCCCTTTCGATTTAGCAGGAATTACATCCTCAGGACCAGAGGTGGCACAAGAGTGGTTGAATACATCCATTGATGGAAAATGAACTAAAGAAATTCTTAAGATGAAGATGGGATGAACATGGAAGAGGTTCACCTATCAAGCAAAATTATGCCTTTTTGCAAATAGTTAATTTGAAAGTCCATATTATAACATTCTAAACTTACTAGAAACTCACCAGATCCGAAAAGAAGAACTCTAATGGAATATACTCCTTTAAATAGGAAAATAGGAAATTGTTTGTTTGTTTGTTTGTTTTTGTTTTTCAAGTCCCGGCACTTGGGAGGCAGAGCCAGGTGGATCTCTATGAGTTTGAGGCCAAATCTGGTCTACAGAGTACCAGGACAGCCAAGGCTACACAGAGAAACCCTGTCTTAAAAAACAAAAACAAAAAAGGTTTTATCTTATGCACACAGTGGTGCATGGATGTAATCCAAGGACTTGGGAAGTATCCATAGGATAATCAGGAGTTCAAGATCAGCCTGGGCTGCATGAGACCCTGTCTCAAAACAACAATAAAGTTTTATCCATTCATTGCAAGGTTATTTCCCAACCCAGTTCCTTTGCCTGACAGACTCAACCACACATTTAAAAAGTACCCTCTGGTTCCTTTGAATTAATAAGCCATCATTCCTTCTTGTCTTATTTGCTTAGGGTAGGGGAGAGAGGCCTAGTAATGATGTGTCTGAGGTGGCCTTTACTCTGTCAATAATGTAAGGCACACACCCTTCTCCCCCCTCTTAAGTACATACTCTAATCCACTATTTTAAATATGACCCTCTTTCCCCCCAATCCCTGGAAAAACCTCAGCCTAAAAATAGTTCAAGATCTGGTCACAAGCTAGCTCAATTCTAGGGCTTTGCTGGAAAGTTCCCTAACTGTTCATTGACCCACTAGAGCAAAGATATTGGACCACCTAGTCTTTATAGCCTACTGCTATTCTGGACAGATTTTATTACCTCTTTTTGGCAAATCTGGAGATTGAATCTAGGGCTTTGTGAATGCTAGGCAAGTACTCTACCACTGAACTCTACCCTCAGCTTCTCTGGATTGTCTATAAATAGGGTTGCCAGAGAGAATAAAAGGCACTCATTCAGTTAATTGTGAATTTCAGATGAATGGGGAGTTGTGTCTTAGTATTTGTATGTCCGGGAACTATCGGGGATCTACTTTTTAAGTAACTAATAATTGTTCATCCGAAACTTAAACTCAGCTGGGGTATCCTATAATTTTTGTTTGTCAAATTAACTACTTATAATAACTAACTTCAGGAAGTGAAGCACTCCGTTATTTATTTGTCTATATTAAGAATGTAGGGGGCTGGAGAGATGACTCAGCAGTTCAGAGCACTGGCTGCTGAGGATCCACAGCAATTCTCAGCACTAGCATGGCTGCTAACAACCAGCTGTAACTCCAGTTTCAAGAAACTTGATGCCCTCTTCTGGCCTCCACAGGCAATGCATACAGGGAAAGCACTTATACACATGACATAAAAATAAATCTTGTTGTTTTTTGAGATAGGAATTCTCTGTGTAGCCCTGGCTGTCCTGAAACTCACTCTGTAGACCAGGCTGGCCTCGAACTCAGAGATCTGCCTGCCTCTGCCTCCTGAGTTCTGGGATTAAAGGTGTGCAATACCATGCCCAGCTAAAAAAAAAATCTTTGCTTTTTTTTTTTTGAGCTGAGGATCAAACCCAGGGCCTTGCGCTTGCTAGGCAAGTGCTCTACCACTGAGCTAAATCCCCAACCCTAAAACAAATCTTTAAAAAAAAGAATGTAAAATACTGGCTGGTGAGATATTGCAACAGGTAAAGGCACCTGCTACCTGGTGGTTGAAAGCTTGACAGCCTGAGTTCAAACCTCAAACCCACATAAAGTCGGCAGGAGCCATTCCCTGTGGTGGGAAACCTTGCTCAGCCTTGACACAATGGGGAGGGGCTAGGCTCTCCTTCAACTTGGTATGCCAGACTTTGTTGACTACCATGGGAGGCCTTACCCACTTTCAGGAGTGGATGGGGGTAGAGTGGGAGGGAGGTGAGGAGGCAGGAGAAGGGGAGGGAGGGGGAACTGGGGTTAGTTTGTAAAATGAAAAAAATAATAATAATAAATAAATATATTTTGAAAAAGTTGGCCGGGCGGTAGTGGCACACACCTGTAATCCCAGCACTCGGAGGCAGAGGCAGGCGAATCTCTGTGAGTTCAAGGCCAGCCTGGTCTACAGAGCTAGTCCAGGAAAGGATCCAAAGCTACAGAGAAACCCTGTCTCAAAAAAAAAAAAACAGTTGGCTGGAGAAACTGACTCAATTAAATTGTCCTCTGATCTCCACTGGTGTGCATGTGTACCCCACCTCCACCATCCATACACATGTTATATAAACAATAATTTTTAAAAAAGAGTTCAAGAATGCATATTTATTTGCCAGGACATAAAGATGCATGCCTTTAATCACAGCACTTGGGAGGCAGCGACAGACAGATCTCTGAGTTCGAGGCCAGCCTGGTCTACAGAGAGAGTTCCAGGACATCAGGGCTACACAGAGAAACCTGACTGGGGGAAAAGAAAGTAGCCTAACATACATCCCTTAGGGCTCACTTCTCAATGTTTCTATAATCTCAAAGACTAACACACTGATCTTTGTAGTGGTACTGAGAAGCCACCATATTCTGCTCTGGTGCTGGGTATTCAATCTAAGACCTCAAGCATACAAAGCCACACCTCAACTCTGAATGTAATAATTGAAAAATTACCATTATACAAGGTTATATAAGGTTATTTTTATGCAGATATATGTGAGCTTTTAGAAATTACTGATATATATGTTGTTTTGAGTTGTGGATGTTCTTGAGACAGGATCTCAGTGTGAAACCCAAGCTGACCTTGAAAAATTGGTCTGGTGGTGGCCCATGCTTTTAATCCTAGCACTCGGGAAGGCAGAGCCAGGTGGGTCTCTGTGAGTTCAAGGTCAGCCTGATGTGCAGAGCAAGATCCAGGACAGGCACCAAAACTACACAGGGAAACCCTGTTTCAAAAAAACAAAAAATGGGTCGGGTGGTGGTGGTGGTGGTGGTGGTAGTGGTAGTGGTGGTAGTGCACACCTTTAATCCCAGCACTCAGGAGGCAGAGCCAGGCGGATCTCTGTGAGTTCGAGGCCAGCCTGCTCTACAAAGTGAGTTCCAGGAAAGGCACAAAGCTACAAAGAGAAACCCTGTCTCAAAAAACAAAAACAAAAACAACAAACAACAAACAAACAAACAATAATAATAATAAATAAATAAATAAAAATAAAATAGAAAAATGACTTCAACTATAATCCCAGCACTACGGAAGTGGAGACAGGAAGATTATGGCAAGTTCGAGGCCAGTGTACTCTGCTCAGTCAGTTTCAGACCAGCCAGGGCCACACAGAGACCATAGCATTTTTAAAAAATAATAAAATAAACAAAACAGAAAAACATACCATAATGGAAATACTTCTAAATATCATTTTTCTAAATATTCTTTGGAACAGCTTTTGAAAAGCAGTTGTTTTCTCACTTGTCAAAATGCCAAGCCTACATTGGAACAGAATTTAAAAATATTGTTTCTTAGTATCTGCAAAGTAGTGTACCACTGACAGCTGCCTTATTATCATTGACAAAGTCAGCAGACTGTTAATGCTTGCCTTTTTGTAAAAGCACAGTTATTTATAGATTCTGACTATTTTAATACCCTGACAAGAAGCACCTATCGTGGCCCTGGATCAACCCCTTCTTGATGAACCAGTCTCATTGTAGATGACTGTGGAGCAGTGGTTCTCAACTTTCTTGATGCTGAGACCCTTAAATGCAGTTCCTCATGTTGTGATGACCCCAACCATCAAATTATTTCATTGTGTTGCTACTTCATAACTAATTTTGCTGCTGTTATGAATCATAATGTAAATATCTGATATGTGACCCCCAATGGGTCTCCACTCACAAGTTGCTCAAAAACAATCAGACTGCAACCCACAGAACCATGGGGGACCCTAGGATGGCTGTGGCTTATAATAAGTTTTGGTTTTACTCAATTACTGAGCAAGCCTCAATGAAACATTTCACTATTTAGATAAGAATTTATACTGTATCACGCTGATAATAGAATAATTAATTAAGTAAAAAACAAACAAACAAATAAATTAAATTTTAAAAAAAAGAAAACCACTGCTCTTGTAAAGGTGGTGGGGTGCTGGAGAGGGGCTCAGAGGTTAAGAGCACACTGTTCTTGCAGAGGACCCAAGTTAGGTTCACAGCACCTAAATTGGATGTCTCTCAACCCCCTGTAAGTCAAACTCTGGAGGATGCAACACCCTCCTCTGGACTTTGAGGGCACTGACATCATGTGCACATACCCATATACACACATAATTAAAAAATAAAATCTCCTAATAAAGAAAAAAGAAATCCTATTATGTAAGATTTATGTTTCCAATGTGGTACATATACACAATGGAGTACTATTCAGCAGAGAAAAATAATGACAGCATGGAATTTGCAGGCCAATGGATGGAACTAGAAAATATCATCCTGAGTGAGGTAACCCAAACCCAGAAGGACAAACATGGTATGCACTGACTCATAAGTGGATACTAGATATAAAGCAAAGAATAATCAGACTGCAACCCACAGAACCAGGGAGGCTACCTAGCAGGGGGGACCCTAGGATGACTGTGGCTTATAATAAGTTTTAGTTTTACTCAATTACTGGGCACGCCTCAGTGAAACATTTCACTATTAGGATAAGAATTTGTAATGTATCAAGCTGATAATAGAAAAATCAATCAATTAATCAATTAATTAATTTAAAAAAATTATGTTTCTACAAAATTTACCATCACTTTTTGGCCCCCCAAAAAAATATTACTCGGGGAGCAATAGCTCCCATCTGTGCCACAAAACTGTTACATCTTGAAAGACACCAAAATGGCTCAAAACCATCCAGCCAAAATAAGGATAAGAACATCTATCTATGTAGTAAATAGCAAAGCTAAATTATTTTTTTCTTAGATTTAAAAACTACTATAATCTGAATATTCTAGAGGCAGACAAAAGAGGATCAGAAGTTCAAGACCTATGTGAGACACTGTCTAAAAAACAAACAAACAAATAAATAAATAAATCTTTCAAAATTATACACAAACACACACATACTCACAGATGGAGAAGAGAAATATCTTCCCCATTCCAATGACTCATAGACCCTTCGGATGTACCCTTCCCACTCTACTGTAAGGTTAGTGGATTAGAGGATGAGGTGGCTTAGGCTCTGTCCGTGTTACAGAAGAATGTGAGATATACACAGTTAGGGAATTGAAATCAGAAAGGTCAAACCAGAACTCCCCCAAATGGCTCCATCACTCATCAGCTGTGTAGTCTTGTGAAAATTAGGTAACCGCTGAGCTGGCACTCAATGCTGACATTTTAATGTGGAATGCTACTGTAAAGTGGAGATAAAAACATCTCCTTGGACTGAACTAACATTTAAAAACAAGTTTTCAATGAGTGTGATAGTATGTGATAGTAAACACTTGAAGTCTTAGGATTTAGGAACTGGAGCCATGAGGATCAGGAGTTCAAAACCAGCCTCAAGTGATTTTGCACACCTTTAATTGAGCACTTGGGGAGGCAGAGGCAGGTGCTTCTCTGTGAGTTGAGGCCAGCCTGGTCTACTGAGTGAGTTCCAGGACAGCCTATGGCTACACAGAGAAGCCCTGTCTCCAAAAAAGAAAAAAAAAAAAAGTAATATTTCTAAAGCTTCATAGATCAACCACACTTCCAAGCTGTTGCCCTCAGCCTTGACCTCCCTGACATTTCTCAAGCGTCATACGGTTGAGACCTGCCTGAATTTCAGGTCTCCCACTGCAAAATTCTTCTCTAGATACCATGTCATCAAAGAAGCTTCCCATTTGATCTTTTCACTGGCTTGTCCCATTAGTCACCTGCCCCTGCTTCCTCACTGCGTTACTACATCTGTATGTTAGTGGCCTTTCTCCCAAAGTTAATAACTATGTTCAAATAATTCCCAATATTAAAAAATGTTTAGCACATGTTAATCCCAGCACTAGGGAGGCAGAGACAGATGGATCTCTATGAGTTTCAGGCCAGCCAGCACCACACAGTGAGACTTTGTGTGTATGTTACGGGGGTGGGTGAAGGGGGGTAGATGTTGAGGGAAATGGTGGGGCTGGTGGCTGGAGAGACAGCTCAGTAGTCAGCAGTTAAAGGCACTGATTGTTTTTTTGAGAGGACCAGGGTTCCATTCCTAGCATCCACAAGTTAGCTCACAACTCTCTAACTCTAGCCCCAGGACATCTGACACCACCCTCTTCTGGCCTCCAAGGGTAACTACCATAGACAAACAAAGTGCTCATACACATAAAACAATTTTTTTTAACCTAAAGAGTTAAGTGAGAGGCCGGAGGCCGGGTGATGGTGGCGCACTCGGGAGGCAGAGCCAGGCAGATCTCTGTGACTTCGAGGCCAGCCTGGTCTACAGAGTGAGTTCCAGGAAAGGCGCAAAGCTACACAGAGAAACCCTGTCTCGAAAAACCAAAAAAAAAAAAAAAAAGATTTAAGTGAGATGAAGGAGGAACAATTTTAGTTATTTAGGAAAGAGCATTCTTTTTAAAAGCTACCTTTTTACATTAATCTATTTATTGTGTGTGTGTGTGTGAGAGAGAGAGTGAGACAGACAACGTGGAGGTAAACACCTTGTGGGAGTCAGTTCTCTCCTTCCACATTGTGAGTCCTAGGTGTTGGTTAAGCGGTGGTGCTCATGGTTGGCTGCTTCTGGCGGTGGCCATGCCAGCGGATGTTGTGGTGGCGGAAGAATCATAAGCTATGGTTACCTTTGTGAGCTTTATTGGGAGAGAATTGGAGAGAGACACACAGAGAAAGAGACAGAGAGGAGAGAGAGAGAGAGAGAGAGAGAGAGAGAGAGAGAGAGAGAGAGAGGGGCCTCGCAGAGGAAAGAGAATACGGAAGGAGAAAGGGAGAGAGTGTGGAAAGAGAGAGGACACAGAGAGAGCACGTCCATGTTTTAGGCTGGGACACCGTTGTAGGCTGGTGACGTAATTAAAAACAATCCTTACACTAGGGGTCTAATTCAGGTCATCGGGTGTGTGGCAAGTGCTCGTACCAATTCAGTCATCTTGTCAGCCCTGGGATGACCATTGTAAGTAGAGGAAACTTGTAATTATTTGTAAGTTAGAGTATCCATCTATAGGTAATGTTATGCTCAGATCTTGGGGACCCCCAAAAAACTGCCACAGAGACCGAATCCCGCATGTAAAAGCAAAGAGCCTTTATTTCAAGCTCTGGAGCATGGTCCCTCTGTCTGTCCAGTGCAGCCGTAAGAGTAGAGAGCCCTGAGCTCAGGTGGGGCAGAGTTTTTATCATAGCAGAAGTCGGTATCTGTAAAACAAAAATAGGTGTGTGCTAGACTCAAGGACATCTGGCCACCTTATCTAATGGTTGGAGTGTTTGGGATGTCAGGTATTTCCTCACCCCTGGGCAGATCCCTGAGTGGTATCAGTTTAAGGCTTTTCCTGGATCTTGGGTATTGCCTGCCAGTAAGCTTGTCACAGAAGCTGTGTCTAGGCCCTTAAGCCTGTCATGGCTGCTGTGTGGTCAAGTTATTGGTGCCCCTTCACAGTAAACACCCACTTGCAAACATATATATGGTATTTGCTCCTCCCATGACCTTGGGCTATAGGGCCAGAAGGAGGCAGTGCTTCCTGCTGTTGTAAGTGACCTCTTATGAGGAGTTGGAAAAGGGTCACATGCCCCTTCTCCCTGCTCCTGCCTGCGGGGTGGATTTGCTCCTGGTCAGATCAGAGGACAACTTCAGCTGTCTACTCCATTCTGTATTCGTGAGTATATTTCCTCAATTTACCTTAATAAATTTCCCTAATACTTCTTAAACAGACTCCCATGGGTTTATTGCTTTATATATACACATCCATAGACATCACACACACAAGAAGAAGGAGGAGAAGGAGGAGGAGGAAGAGGAGGAGGAGGAGGAGGAGGAGGAGGAGAAGAAGAAGAAGAAGAAGAAGGATGAAGAAATTGAATTAGGAGAGTTTTTTTTTCTGAATATACATAAGAAATTAGAAGAGGAGCCGGGCGGTGCTGGCACATGCCTTTAATTCCAACACTCGGGAGACAGAGCCAAGTGGATCTCTGTGAGTTCGAGGCCAGCCTGGTCTGCAGAGTGAGATCCAGGTCAGGCACCAAAACTACATAGAGAAACTCTATCTCGAAAAACCAAAGAGGGGAAAAAAAAGAAGTTAGAAGAGGGGCCAACAAGCCACCTCACCAAGTATAGGCACTCTGGCTCAGGATGACTGTGAGTTCAACTCCTGACACTGTAATGGTGTAAGGGGAGAACCAACGCCTGTGATTTGCCCTCCGACCTCCCATGCATGGTGTGGCACTCCCCACTCCTAGGTACACATAAAGCAAAGGAACCTAAGTTTAAAAGAAGGAAGACGTACAGCCGTTCCTGTGCTAGATTCTGTAGGAAGTCATGAGGCCAAAGGTAGGAAGCCAGAGGGGGTGGACGACTCCAAGAAAATAGCATCTTGCAGACACACAGGGGTGATGGACACATGACGTC
Organism: Onychomys torridus; assembly: GCF_903995425.1. Classification (NCBI taxonomy): domain Eukaryota; kingdom Metazoa; phylum Chordata; class Mammalia; order Rodentia; family Cricetidae; genus Onychomys; species Onychomys torridus. The sequence continues at coordinate 49,042,692 of NC_050456.1, forward strand.
ACAGAGACTATGACAGCATGCTGAAGACCAGAGAGTCTCTGATTCCAGGGAAACTTGGGTACTGGTTACCATCAGGTAACAGAAATTCAGAGGCCAGAGAGGTGATCCAGCCATTAAGAGCCCCTGCTGTTCCTCCGGAGACCTCAAGTTCAGTTTCTAGCACCCATATTGGACAGCTCAAAATCATCTGTAAATGTGGCTCCAGGGGATCCAAGGCCCTCTTCTGGTCTCAGCAGGTGCCTGCATTATTCATTCATTCTCTCTCTCTCTCTCTCTCTCTCTCTCTCTCTCTCTCTCTCTCTCCCCTCTCAAAAAAAAAAAAATCCAATTCCCATATTATACTTAGGATCAATTGCCCCATTTTCATCTAAGCTACTGGTTCAGGGCCTGTCAAGGCCAAACTGGCTAGGTAGTGTCTCAATTGTTTTTTTTTTTAATGCCGAATGCCGTTTATTGAAGGAGGGAGGAGGTCTTAAATACAGGCTTACAGCACAATGGGAGAACCCCGGAAGGCAGAAGTTTGCTTCTGATGTTTCTTTTTTTCTTTTTTTCCTTTGGAGCTCAGGATCGAACCCAGGGCCTTGCGCTTGCTAGGCAAGTTCTCTACCACTGAGCTAAATCCCCAACCCTGCTTCTAATGTTTTACAATCTTGCATCTAAGCTGTTAACACCCAATATGCTGGATACACAGACAAGGAGCTTCCCTTAAGCATTCAGGAGGGTGGAATCTTGCAGGGAATTAGCATAGGGAGGATATCAAGGTCAAGGTCATCAAGCAAGGCAACAGTTACCCAAAACAGGGGCCAGGACCCTACAGGTCCTCCCCTTTTACTAAAAAATGAGCTTCTGACTTAGGTTGCATGGGACGTCAGCAGGTCACCTTACCCATCATGGAGACACCTGTCCAGGCCACACAGGCGTTCTGTCTTAGGTCGCTCACCACCCCCTAGGCATTACCCATCTCTGAATACTCATTATCATACAGGCTCAGTCCTGTGAGAGCTGCAGAGTTAACTGTTGCCAAAGATCTCTAAGTGGTGCTGGGCTTGCAATCTGTGTATTCGAAACAGAAAAGACCAACAGAAGTTGTAACCCACCCATAGCCGGTAGGCTAAAGGGAACTGAGCCATTCCCTTCCTTAATGAGCCTTACTTCGAATTGGAGTCCTTGTAAGATGGTATCCCAAAAGCAAATGGAACTTGAGTTTGTAAATTTATAACTTTCAAATTGAAATGTATATAACTATTGATTTAAATTTGTCATGCCCAATAGAATGAAAGATTAATTAACTGTGGTAGCTACTTTTGTTGCCAGGGTATCTACTATGCTAGCTGTAGTAACCAGTTATGAAATGGCAATCCCCGAAACAGTAGTAGCGGTGGTCATCACTGTTATAACAGCAACAACGGCAGCAGCGATGTCAAATTCTCTTCTGGAGCGTGTGAGTATCCATTGGCATGGACACAACTCCAGGAACACAAACTGCTGAGGCCCATTATTCTTGATCCCAGCATGTCTTAAGCTGGCAGCTCTGCAAAAGAACAACTAAGAACCATAAAGAAAAACAGGCAGCTCACAAGGAGCAGAGCTAATGGTCTCATAATGGCTACATTCAGATTCACAAATTTTAAGGTATCTTCAAAGGAGGCTAAATGAATTTCAGGAGGCCAAAAAATGTTGCACAGAGCCACTCCTGAGAAGTAGGTACTACTCCAGCTTGAATAGGATTGTGAGAATAAAAATGTTTACCTGGCATGCTTCTGTTAATAAATGGAGGTCAGTGATCTTCAGGGTTATCCTTAATCTCCTAGGTGTCTAGGTGACACGTTCTCAAACATACTTGAAGAAGCAGTTACCATACATTACCTTCTGGAGAATCCAACCGCACGGCTGTAGTTCCTACACTTATGTTAATGCTTGCCAAAGCTGGCTATATTGGTATTGGAAGGGAGTTTTTCACGAAGGCCCAACAGGTCTCTGCCATGTTGGGCTTCAGCTGCAGCCACAGGGCACACTCAGAGCTCAGAAACCCAATGAGGAATTTCATTGTCCCGAGGAAAGACATAAGCAGAACCCTGGGTCCACACCAACACCAGATGGGGTCCCCTCCAGTGTCAGTAGAAAGATCCTTCCATTGTTCCAGAGGGTGATTTGCAACAGGAGCCCTCCAGTGCTTATCTGTAGTGGATACTCCAGCAGAATCCACTGATAAAATATTTAAAATATATAATACAAGAAAAAGAATAGAATGTGGAGAGGAATGATGAGCCCCTAGTTTCCCCTTTTTGCTTTAGCAAAATATGTTTGTTTGGCTTTTTTTAAATAGTTCAAATTTTTTTCTTTTTTATTTTGTAGATTAATTAATTATTTTATTATCAGCTTGATACAGTATAAATTCTTACCTCAATAGTGTAATGTTTCATTGAGGGTTGCTCAGTAATTGAGTAAAACCAAATCTTATTATAAACTACAGTCATCTAGGGTCCCCCATGCCATATATATAGCCTTATGGTTCTGTGGGTTACAGATTGTTCTTTGCTTTATATCTAGAATCCATTTATGAGTGAGTACATACCATGTTTGTCCTTCTGGGTTTGGGTTACCTCACTCAGGATGATTTTTTCTAGTTCCATCCATTTGCCTGCAAATTTCATAATATCATTGTTTTTCTCTGCTGAGTAGTACTCCATTGTGTATATGTACCACATTTTCATAATCCATTCTTCAATTGACAGGCATCTAGGTTGTTTCCAGGTTCTGGCTATTACAGATAGTGCTGCTATGAACATAGTTGAGCATGTATCTTTGTGGTTTGGTTGAGCATTCCTTGGGTATATGCCCAAGAGTGGTATGGCTGGGTCTTGAGGGAGTTGGATTCCCAATTTTCTGAGAAACCGCCATACTGACTCCCACAGTGGTTGTACAAATTTGCACTCCCACCAACCGTGGAGGAGTGTTCCCTTTGCTCCGAATCCTCTCCAACATTGACTGTCATTAGTGTTTTTGATCATAGCCATTCTGACAGGTGTAAGGTGGTATCTCAGAGTCGTTTTGATTTGCATTTCTCTGATGATTAAGGATGTTGAGCATATCTTTAAATGTCTTTCAGCCATTTGTGATTCTTTTTTTGTGAATTCTCTATTTAGCTCTTTAGCCCATTTTAAAATTGGATTGTTCAGTATTTTGATGTCTAATTTCTTGAGTTCTTTATATACTGTGGAGATCAGTCCTCTGTCAGGTGTGGGGTTAGTGAAGATCTTTTCCCATTCTGTAGGCTATCTTTTTGTCTTATTGACCGTGTCCTTTGCTCTGCAAAAGCTTCTCAGTTTCAAGAGGTCCCATTTATTAATTGTGCTCAGTGTTTGTGCTGTTGGTGTTATATTTAGGAAGTGATCTCCTGTGCCAATGTGTTTAAGAGTACTTCCTATTTTCTCTTCTATTAAGTTTAGTGTAACAGGATTTATGTTGAGGTCTTTGTTCCACTTGGACTTGAGTTTTGTGCATGGTGACAGATATGGATCTATTTGTAATCTTTTACATATTGACATCCAGTTATGCCAGCACCATTTGTTGAAGATACTTTCTTTTTTCCTTTTTTGGCTTCTTTGTAAAAAATCAGGTGTTCATATGTATATGGATTAATGTCAGGGTCCTCAATTCGATTCCATTGGTCCGTGTGTCAGTTTTTATACCAGTACTAGGCTGTTTTTATTACTATAGCCCTATAGTAGAGCTTGGTGTCTCAATTTTGTTTTTTGGTTTTTGGGGGGGGGGGTTTGTTTGTTTTGTTTTTGTTTTTGTTTTTGTTTTTTTGGCTTTTTGAGAAAGGGTTTCTCTGTAGCTTTGCATCTTTTTTCTGGATCTTGCTCCGTAGCCCAGGCTGGCCTTGAACTTGCAGAGATCTGCCTGCCTCTGCCTCCCAAGTGCTGGGATTAAAGGCATGCGCCACCGCCGCCTGGCGTGTCTCAATTTTTTATTCAAGGAAACTGTTGTGTTTCAGGGCAGAAGCATTTCTCTGTTTGGAACTAAGACTTACAGAGATGAAGGAGTCAAATTTGCAGAAAGGGAAGTGGATGTCTTGGAAGTGGCTATTTAGAGACAATTCATATCCATTTTTAACCCTTGACTCCTGGATCCATGCACTCTGCCTGTGGAGAAGCAGCAACATATATGGAAGAACGTATGTTCTTATCGGCCAGTTATAAATTTTATGATAAGAATCCTAGTTGTTCAAGGTGCTGTCTCTCCCTAGCACTGGCATTGAAGTCATAGCCATTAGTCAGCTAGTTCATCATCCCAGCAGGTTATGGACAATGATGTATATGGAAAGATGGATGAATTCCACAGATGCAACACTTTTTCTCACTCTCCTCTCCCAGTCCTTCCTACTTCCTCCTTCTTATTCTTCTTCCCCAAAGATGCACTATAATCTATGCTTTACCTTGAATTTAAATGATTTTTTGTTTTGTTTTGTTTTGTTTTGTTGTTTTTTTGAGACAGGATTTCTCTGTGTGTAGCCCTGACTGTCCTGGAACTGACTCTGTAGACCATACTGGTCTGGAACTCGGAGATCCTCCTGCCTGTGCCTCCTGAGTGCTAGGATTAAAGGCGTGCACCACTACCACCCTGCGTGAATTTAAATATTTTATAAAGCTAGGCACTTTTTCCCCCTTCAGTGCTGGGGATAGTTACAGTGCTTCTGTGAAGGAGAGAAAAGCCGCTTTCATTGGCACTGGAAGTTTGTAAAGAGATTTGGTCATCACTGCATCTTAACTCTAAATTGACCTAAGACCCTTATTCCAAGCTTCAGTGTTACACTGTCAATCAGTCCCTGTGGAACATCCCTTTACACTGTGTGAATATATGTCACTGTGATTGGTTTAATAAAGAAGCTGAATAGCCTTTATTAATAGGCAGGATAAGGTTAAGTGAGAGAAACAGTCTAAGAGAATGCTGGGAAGAAGAAGGAGGAGGAATCTGGGGAGTCATGAGGAGACATGGAGAGGAGAAGAACTTGCCATACTGAGAAAAGGTACCAAGCCACGTGGCAGAGTGTAGATAAGAAATATGGGTAAATTTAAAATGTAAGAGTTAGGTAGTAACAAGCCTGAACTATCAGCCAAACATTTATAATTAATATTATGTCTCTGTGTGGTTATTTGGGAGTGGCTGCCAGGATACGGAAAAACTCTTGCCTACAAATAGTGCCCAAATGTCCAGCATCTACATCTACATAAGACCTGAGAAAGGTTTAAAAAGGTTCTAGCCAGGCGGTGGTGGCACACGCCTTTAATCCCAGCACTCGGGAGGCAGAGCCAGGCGGGTCTTTGTGAGTTCGAGGCCAGGCTGGTCTACAGAGTGAGATCCAGGAAAGGCGCAAAGCTACACAGAGAAACCCTGTCTTGAAAAACCAAAAATAAATAAATAAATAATTAAAAAGGTTCTAAACACACAAAAACAGAGCCAAATGTAGCTTTCTAGTCTTGTGTCTTTCATGCCCACTGTAGTACAGAAACATATCTCCCAGCCATCAACTGCCATGTGTTAGCACCATTCATTAAGCTGAGCAGTGCCGGTGGCTGACACAGCAGTTTAAGATTCACCTCATGCAATCAAAGAACAATACAAATGTTCAATAAAGACATATCTAGATGGAAAATAGCCTCTAAATGGATTACAGTATGTTTAAAAATACATATAGCTTGGAAGAGAAAAGAAAAAGGATATGTACAAATAGTTTAAAAACAATGAAGTCCTTTAAAAAGGAATAAAGTAATAAAAAAAAAAAAGCCATGTAAAGATAGAAAATACACAGAGTTGGGATCCTGTATGTTATTATGTTGTCTTTGAATTTTTTGACTGCTGATGAATGAGTGATAACTGTTAAGAGACATTGGATTATGGAAACTACTATATTAAACCAACCTATATATTTTAAAGATTTCTTGGCTTCAAAATGGAAGTCAAAAGGTGTGTTGCTTTGGGGAAGAGTTTATGCTTTTATTTTCACAGGAAATGAGAGGCTATGGATTCATTCTAGGTTGATATGGATCAGGTTTGATCAGGGGAGAACCCCTGAAATCCTGACTACAGACATAAAGTAATAAACCTAGAAAAACTACAAAACACATAATGTATATTTCATCTGCTCAAACATAAAACAAAAAAATTATCATTGGTTAACTTGTGTATACAACACACAGTCTATATTTGTATTTATACAAAAAAAGTATGTTATCTTCAAAAGTTTATATATTCTCAGAACAAGGAGATCAAACACCAATGAAAACAGATGATGATGATTCAGCATCTCAAAATGCCTCTGTTTGGGGTTGGGTAGCTTAGTGGTAGAGCACTTGCTGAACAAGCACAAGGCTCTGGGTTTGGTCCTCAGCACCGGGGGGAATAATGCCTCTGTTACAGTTTCTTCAGAGTTCTGCATCCAAAACAGCTTCAAGGCTGCTGACTGACATGGTCTAACCTCACAAAATACTCCAGCCAAGACTTAACCATTATCCTAAATTTTCTCAGGGTCCCTCAAAGATGCCAGCACCTCCAGACAACAAAAGCAGTCTAGAAAAAACAACAGTCACATTCCCAAAAGATTAGTTATGGACGTTTGTCATCATTTAAAAGGGATTGGTTACAAGATGTTTTTAGTCATAGTCAGGAAGAAAGCTAAACAAAAGAGTTAAATTCAAAGATATCATTCTCTAAAGGAAAAAAGGGGGATATGACATATAAATGATGAGATAAAAGGATATATTATTTAATATATTTTAATCCAAAAAGTAACTATTAAGGATGGGTGGTGGTGGTGCATGCTTGTAATCCCAGCACTCGGGAGGCAGAGGCAGGTGGATCTCTGTGAGTTCGAGGCCAGCCTGGTCTACAGAGCTAGTCCAGGACAGGCTCCAAAGCTACAGAGAAAACCTGTCTCAGAAAAAAAAAGGAACTATTAATATAAAAATATTTTAGATTGGTATGAATTTTGATTAGTTGACACAAATTTAAAGTTAGTTTTGTTATACTGTATGCATGTTTCTACTCTTGTTTGGGGTATTGTGCTTTTGCAGCTCATTTAAAAATATAATGTATAGTTAAGAAATACAGATTAATAGTCATCTATAATAATCAGACTTGTAGTCATATTAGGTATGTTTTCAAGATTAAACAGATAGATTTAAAAAATATTTTTTAAGATTTATTTATTTATTGTGTATACAGCATGTATGACTGCAGGCCAGAAGAGGGCACCAGATCTCATTACAGATGGTTGTGAGCCACCATGTGGTTGCTGGGAATTGAACTCAGGACCTTTGGAAGAGCAACCAGTGTTCTTAACCTCTGAGCCATCAGATATATTTAGATAGATGGTCTTCAAACACTTCAAAGACCTATAGAATATGATGTTTTAATATGTTTAATAACCTAGGGCTTTTCAAGACAGTGAGACACGTCTGCTCCTAACAGCACCAATTTACTTTAAAAGAAGATGATGGGCATTGAAGAACCTCTATATGGAGTTTGCTTTCTTTATGGCAAAAGTTAGCTATTTGGGAAAAAACTCCCCTTGCCTCAGTTGCTGACAGTATACTGTCCAAACTGGCAGGCAGGATGAAAAGGAAAGCAACTACCAAACTTTGCCAAGACAAGGCAGACCAATCCTTTAAAATTCCTGCTTTACAAAACGTCTGTCAGATATTCTAGACCTATGTGCCAAAGATGGATGCCCCAATGTTGCAGAGGAACCTGGTGTGACTGTCCAGGCATCCAACTGTCTCTGCCATTTCTATAGTTTTGGAAGTTGTTTGCTCTGCACTTCCTGATTACTCAAGTAATAGTATGTCCTTCTCCATCTCTGATGGAGTTAGAGTTTTCCGTGTTGCCAAATTCATAAAAGAAACTCACAAAAGAGGTGTAAAGTGTATGAGATTGAGAGGCATAAAAGGGTAGTTTTGGGTTGGTATTACAAGTTAGGATAGAAGTAAATTAGATATATAAATTTAGACTCACAAAGATGAGAGAGCTAGTAGAATATTTTCCTTAAATTTGCCAAATACAAATGTAACTATAATTCTTACTTGATAACCTTTTTTGTTGTATATAATTTTACTATGTTAAAGCTAAAACCTTTTTTTATTTAAACAAAAAGGGGGAAATGTGGAATTTTTTTACACTGCATGAATATATGTCACTGTGATTGGTTTAATAAAGAAGCTAACTGATCAATAGGTAGGCAGGATAGGGTTAGGCAGGAGAACTAGACTAAGGAGATGAATTTGCCATACTGAGAAAAGGTACTATGCCACAAGGCAAACAGTAGATAAGAAATATGGGCCAACTTAAAATGTAAGAGTTAGGTAGTTGTTTAACAAGCCTGAGCTATCAACTGAACATTTATAATTAATATTAATCCTCTGTGTGGTTATTGGGGAGCAGCTGTCAGGATACAGAGAAACTCTTTCTCTAGAGAGATTTACCAAGACTGTGAAGTTAACTTACTTTGCCATTCTGAGAACTGCAAAGGTAAATTTTGTGTTTGAGCTTTGAATAAAAAAAAAAAATTCATGAAAATTTTTGCTTTCTTTGACATAAACCAAATACTTAATCACCTGAATGTTTCATTTCTTCAAGTTTTCAGTGTGTTTAAATGAAGCCACCTTCAATCTGCAGTTGTAGAAACTGTTACTAAAAAAAATCAAATGTACTTCCTTTTTTGTTTGTTTGTTTTTTGTTTTTTGAGACAGGGTTTCTCTGTGTAGTTTTGGTGTCTGTACTGGATCTCGCTCTATAGACCAGGCTAGCCTCGAACTCACAGAGATTCATCTGCCTCTGCCTCCCAAGTGCTGGGATTAAAGGCATGCACCACCACCGCCCAGCTCCAAAGTACTTCTTTTTTTTTTTTTTTTTTAATTACATTCATGGTATTCATTAATTATACTCATGATATTAATTACATTTGTGGTATTCATTGATTACATTCGCAGTATTCATTCAAAAATTATATTTATGATATTCATTAATTACATTAATTGTATTGATTTATTATAGTCATGATATTATGTCCTGATACTACTGTCCATTTGTGGAATTTTTCCATCACACAAAACAGAGATTCTGTACTTAGGAAATCATTGCTCTATATTCCTTCCTTCTCTATCTTGAGATAACGTCTGATCTTTCTGTCTCTATGAATTTGTATGTTCTATATATTTCATGTAATATAATTCTATATTATTTGTCCCCTTTTTTTGAATGTAAAAATATTTTATGTACAACTTCAAGAGAAATAATACTCAGATAGCCTGAACATAAAAACAGGTTATAATTTAAAAGTCCAGTGTTATTTTTAAACAGTAAAATATTTTCTCTATAGAAAATAGTAAAAATGATAACATTTCCCAATAAGTCCTTTTAAACCAAATGATAGCTGTATTATACACATAAATATTGATTAGATTGTGGGATACAGAAGAGACCTATTTTCATCTGTTCAAAGAGCTATGTTTTACTTAAGTTGTATAAGTGAGATTCCTATTCATCTTCCCCTTCACTGTTTGATTTACGGCAGACATTTTTCTATAGGCTAATCCATGATCTAAAAAGATTTTAGCCTTCCCTCCTGAAAGTACAGACAGCACTTTCTTTTCATCAGCTTGATACAGCAAAGTACTTCTTTTTATAAACACTTCAATACAGTTGACTAAAAGTGAGCAGTTGATTTTTGGTGATGCTAGTCTAGTCCATGTGTCATTGATAAGTCACTCAACACCTCATTTGAATGTAACGGTACTATGCATAGAGGGTCTGAGTGCTTGCAGATAAACATTGGAGAAACCAGGAATTGTTTACAATTCAGGGTTGTTTCCTCAATGGAGGAAATGAATACCCGTTTTCCACCCAGAAGGCTGGGAGTGGATGTTGTTAATGATCTGGTGAGCTTTGCTCTCTGTAGAGCCAGGCCTCATCCAAATCCCCTAGAATGTTTATTGTAGACTGTCCCTCCCTAGACAGTTCCAGGATATTTGATCACACTGGGAACCCTGAGACTGTGTTATTTAGTGGGAAAACCTGCTTTTAGCTATGGTGTGGCTCAGCCCTAGCACACACCTTTAATCTCTGAGCTTTCTGCTTGAATATTGCAAACAGGATTAAATAAAATCAACCATAGGTCAAGAGGTGGAACAAGCAACCAGTTGACAGGGGAGAAAAACATAGAATGTAAGAGGAAGTAGAAGGAAGGGACATTCAGTTGGAGGAGTATTGTTTCAGAAGGTGAGGAGAAGCTCTCTTTCTGGTCTGACAGTGGAGGAGGGAGCATCTGGGTGCTTTCTCTGCCTCCTGAGCTAGCAGGTTTTCACCCCAGCATCTGGCTTTCTTGATAAAATCAAACCATAGAGACTCAGTTAAAATCAACACTAGACCTTTATCTTTAGCTTTGTTTTTCAAAACAAAAAAAACACATCCTTAGGGGGAAATGTCACATGTACTTTATAGCCTGCTGACCTCTATTATAGCTAGGTCAGAGACCACACCAGAACCTAGGCCCCTAAGCTGTAGAACCCATCCTCACGGTCACATGAACTTTGCAAAAGAGTTTCAATGTAGTCACTCCTTAAGTTTTATTGTGCACATGGGATTGGGATGGTTGTTACCAGGAAACTTCTTTCCGAAGTTATACTTTACTTAAATATGTCTAAAATAAGGCACTGGAGAGGTGGCTCAGTGGTTAAGTGCATTGGCTGTTCTTCCAGGGGACCTGGGTTCAATTCCCAACACCCACATGGCAGCTCACCACTGTTTGTAACTCCAGTTCTAGGGAATCTGACACCCTCACACAGACATACATGAAGGTAAAACACCAGAGCACATAACAAATAAAAATAAATCAATCCATTTTAGACATACTTTAAGATTGATTTATTTGCCCCAAAGGGAAAATCAGGACACACCACAGAATCCACTAACAAGAGTTTCATCAAGACAAAGAGAAAGGGGGATAGATGTGATGAGGCCTGTGGAAGAGAGACAGACAGACAGACAGACAGACAGACAGACGGGGAAACATGGCGCGACCTTATAAAGGCCAGGTCGCACCTGCACTCACAGGCCCATGCACAGAGATCACACGGTCACGTCCGCTTTTAACCATGGGGCATGGATGACTCGGCGGGCGGAGGCATCTAAGTGTCCCACCGGGCATGCGCGACTGTGGGGTGTGGCTGGAATTCCTGTCACCAGGACAGAGAAAAGAGTTGCTGAAGATAGGATAAAGGAGAACTTCAAAGGGAAAGTAAAGAACGAGGTAGTCACTGTAAGAGATCCAGAAATAGATGGAGGCTGGAGAAGTGGCTCAGTGGTTAAGAGCACACCACTGCTCTTTCTTTTTTGTTTATTTTGTGCCCCCCCACAGGGTTTCTCTGTGTAGCTCTGGCTCTCCTGGATCTCGCTCTGTAGCCCAGGCTGGCCTCAAACTCAGAGATCTTCCTGCCTCTGCCTCCCGAGTGCTGGGATAAAAGGTGTGCATCACCACTGCCTGGCCATAACTGCTCATATAGAGGATCCAAGTTTGGTTCCCAGCAACTATGTTAGGCAGCTCATAAATCATAAATGTCCGTAACTCTAGCTCTAGGGGGATCCGACACCTCTGGCCTCTGAGAGCGCCTTCACTCGCATGCACATAACCAGCCACCAACACATACACACATATAATTAATTATTTTAAAAAAGAAATAGGTGGGGAAATAAAAGGTTAAAGCTGAGACCATTGAAACCAAATAATTTGAAAGTGAAGCCTCACATAGCAGAAGCCCACACCCAGAAAAGAATGTGGTGTCCTATTCATAGTGGTACCCCAGTTGCTCAGAGGAGGGTCCCTGCATCGTGGTGACCCTTAAGGCTGGCTGCTAGGTGACAGGTGAAAGTATCTCAGAAGGAATATGACGACGGTGCAGGGATCTGAGCGGGATCCAAGTGCTGGGGTTGGCAGGAGGAGCTGTTGCCTGGGTGACACTAACAGGAACGGGAAGCAACAGGAAGGGGTAAGTCTTTTCTCCCTTTGTAATCCCTTTAGATCCTCCAGTGTTGGCAGCACCTAACAGAGCAGGAAGCAAAGGAAGACTGCCGTGATCCTAGTGTAGCTCAGCAGACCACAGAGGGCAGCTTTGAAGTGGAGCAATGATTTCTTCATAGTTAGACAGCCATTGCTCAGATGACCTACAAAAGTTGAGGGAGAGTTCGCATCCTACGGTACAGGCCTGTGATCTTACCAGACAAGAGGACCGCAAATTTGAAGCCTGCCAGGCTACATAGTCACATTCTCAAAAAGGGGAAAAATATCAAAATAAAAAAATCATGGAGAGACAGCAATTTAGGACATTTCACATGGTTCTAGCTTGCTTTTTTTTTTTTTTTTTTTTTGGTTTTTCAAGACAGGGTTTCTCTGTGTAGCTTTGCACCTTTCCTAGAACTCACTTTGTAGACCAGGCTGGCCTCAAACTCACAGAGACCTGCTTGGCTCTTTTCTCCCGAGTGCTGGGATTAAAGGTGTGTACCACCATTGCCTGCCAGATTTCTTGATATAGTCATTCTGAATGGGTGTACTGGTATCTCAAAGTAGTTTCAATTCATACTTTGCTGACAACTAAGGATGTTAAATAGTTTTCAAAATAGATTGCTTATTCATCCAGGCTGGAGATATATAATTCATTGGTAGAGTACTTGCCTAGTATACACAAGGCCCTGTGTTCAACTCCCAGCACTGTAAAAAAATTTAAAAGTTACTGGTCATTTGTGAAGGCTTTGTTTCAGTTTTGTTTTTTGTTTTTCCAGAGTGGGTCTATGTAGCCCTAGTTGTCATGGAACTCACTTTGTAGTCCAGGCTCTTCAAACTCAGAGATTTGCCTGCCTCTACCTCCTGAGGGCTAGGATTAAAAGCGTGCACCACCACTGCCTGACAGTGAGTTTTTTGGGTTTTTGTTTGTTTTTTTATCTATTTAATTTATTAGAACATTTGTTATTCAGCAGTTATATTTCATTGGTATTTAATTTCTACAGTTCTTTATACATTTTTAAAAAAGATTTATTTATTATATATATGGTGTTCTGCCAGCATGTGTGCCTGCAAGCCAGCAGAGGGCACCAGATCTCATTGTAGATGGTTGTGAGCCACCATGTGGTTGCTGGGAATTAAACCCAGGTCCTTTGGAAGAGCAGCCAGTGCACTTCTGACCCATCTCTCCAGCCCCCTTTATTAATTCTGGGTATCAGCTCTTCATCTGAAATGTAGCTGATAAAGATTTTCTCCCGTCCTCTGGGCTGTCTGTTTGTTCTGATGGTTGTTTTCTTTACTGGGAAGAAACTTTATTTTCTTGTAGTCCCACCTGTTGATATTTGGGGCTGGTTCCTGTACTGTTGCAGTTCTGTTCAGAAAGTTCTTCCCTGTCTTGAAGAGTGTTCCCTGTACTTTCATTTAGTAGCTTCAGCATTTCAGGTTTTTAATTAAAGTCTTTGATCCACCTAAGACACAGCGCCTGTATGGCCTGGACAGGTATCTCCATGATGGGTAAGGTGACCAGCTGACATCCCATGCAACCTAAGTCAGAAGCTCATTTTTTAGTAAAAGGGGCGGGACCTGCAGGGCCCTGGCACCCGTTTTGGGTAACTGTTGCCTTGCTTGCAGACCTTGGCCTTGATATCCTCCCTATGCTAATTCCCTTCGAGATTCCACCCTCCTGAATGCTTAAGGGAAGTTCCCTGTCTGTGTATCCTGCATATTGGGGGTTAACAGCTTAGATGCAAGATTGTAAAACATCGGAAGCAAACTTCTGCCCTCTGGGGTTCTCCCATTGTGCTGTAAGCCTGTATTTAAGATCTCCTCCCTTCTTCAAGAAATGGCATTCAGCATTCAAAAAAAAAAAAAAAAAGGAAAGAAATAAATTGAAGACAGCAATGTTCTAAAACAGGAAGTGGTGATGGTGTCATGGGCCTATGAGGATGCTGGACTAAAGTCTATCAAATTGTGCAAACAGGAAAATTATATACTATGTGAATTATCTGTCAATAAAGATCTTAACAAATATTTTAAAAAGTCTTTGATCCATCTCAAGTTGACTTTTATACAAAGTGAAAGGTATTAATCTAATTTCATTTTTTTTGGGGGGGGGGGTGGAGATCCAGTTTTGCCAGCACTGTTTGTGAATAGGCTACCCTTTTCTGTTGTTTGATTCTTAGATGGTCTTTGAATAAAAAACCTGGAGCCAGATATTGGGGTGAAAGTTGAAAGATAAGAAAAGCAAACAGCAGCCACTAGTTCTTACCTCTGCGAAATCCTCAGCTTCAAGAGAGTGAGTTCCTGTTTCCTCACGCCTTATATACCTTTCTCTGCCCTGCCATATTGCTTCCCGGGATTAAAGGCATGTGTGCTTCCCAAGCAAAGGCATGAGATCTCAAGTGCTAGAATTAAAGGTGAGTGCCTGGCTCTGTCTCTAATCTAGTGGCTGGTTCTGTCCTCTGATCCTCAGGCAAGTTGATTAGAGTACACAGTATATCACCACACTTTTCCAAATGTATGGTTGCCTCCTTTGTTAAAAATTAGATAATTTGAACTTTGTCAGTTCATTTCTGAGTTCTCCATTCTGTTACATTGGCCTACCTGTTTTTATATCAATAACAGGCTTAGAATGTACACTTTTGTCAACCAGTGTTGTCCTTTTATTCAATTATTGCTGCCTTTTAAGCCACAGCTGTCCAAAATAGCAACTGCAATTCTGCAGCTTCACCACTACCAGCAGTGGTTAGGCCACAAGGGCTGTAGCTGGAGGGAAGTCTGTTCAAAGCTATGAAGGGAACTTAACTAAATCTCTCTCCCTCTAAAGAACTCAAGATTCAAAGGTTAAGGTGGAATTTGGCTCTTCCGAGAGGCTGAATAGCAAATAGCTCACCCCCTCTCCTTGCTCTTGTTCTCCAAAAATCCCTCATGCTTCTCCTCACCCCTCCTTAAAAATCCTTCTCCATCTGGCTTCTCCCTACCACTTCCTGTCCGTTAGTTGCTAACTCAGCCTCCTGATCACAGGTGAATTTTATTTACTCAGATACATCTTTGCATCATTAAACAAATGTTCCAGAAAACAAAAGTAACACACCTTAAAATAATATTCTACAACATTTCCCCCTTTTTATCTAAACAAAAAAATGAAAGGTTTTAACTTTAACACAATAAGACTGTTCACAATAAGAACAGTTATCAAGTAAAGATTACATTCACAATGTAATGAATTCCAGTTCATCTGTGTATGACAAATTAAAAGAAAATACTCCATTATCTATCCTATCTTAAAGAATCTAAAGTTTTATACCTAATTTACTCTCTATCATAATTAAGGAAAATCGCAACTATAACTATTTGGTCTTCAAGTCCATCAAAGACCCTAGAGGGTAATATTATCTGAGTAAACAAAAAGTGCATTGCAAACAACTTCCAAAGCTCTAGAAAGGACAGAGACATCTGACTGCCTGGACAGTCGACCAAAGTTCCTTTTGCAACCTTGGGACATCCATCTTCAGCCTACAGGACTAAAGTTATCAGACAGACTTCTCAGTGAAGCAGGAAATTTGAAGGGCTGTCTTGCCTTGTATTGGCAAAGTTCATCAGTTGCTTATTTCTGTGTCCTGCAGAATATCTGACAGACTCTTCTGTGAAGCAGGAATTTTGAAAGACTGTCCTGGTTTGTTTTTGCAAAGTTCAACAGTCTTTTTCCTGTGTGTCCTGCATGTCCAGTCTGGACAGCATGTTGTCAACAGTCAAAGGCAAGAACAAGGTTGCCTAGTGGCTAACCTTGCCACAGTGAAAGCAGCCTCCATAAGGAGTTTCTTCAGTGCCCATCATCTCTGAAGCAAATTGGTGCTGCCAGGAGCAAATGTGACTCATTGTCATGAAAAACTTTAAATTAACAAATTTTAAATGCCATATTCTATAGGTCTTTGAAGTGCTTGAAAACCATTTATCTATCTAAAAAATAAATCTATATGATCTTGAAAGCATGCCTTATATATCTACAAATTTGATTGTTATAAATGTCTAATTACTAACCTCTGTTTCTTGATTATCCTAAGTAGTTCATAATAATAGCTTTCAAAAACTGGAGCTTTACCCTACATTTCCAAATGAACTGCATAGGCACAATACCTCAAACAAAAATATAAACATACACACAATATGTTGTAACAAAAATAACCTTAAATTTTTATCACTATACAAAAATCCTCTAAAGAAGAGTAGAAACATATATACAGTGTAACAAAAGTAAATTTGTATCAATATGCTATATTCTCCTAAATGATAATAAACATCCATAACCTACCAAATAACCAAAAATCACCCACAACTCACAACTCTTGGGAATGTGGGCATAGTTTTCTCTAGACTACTTCCTGTTGTCTATGAGCAAAGGCATCTTTTTTTAGGGTCCCAGAGAGAAAAATTTGAGATAATGACCAAGTCCTGGGAAAACCAGCAGTAACCTTTGCTGATAGATATCACCTGTCAAGATTCAGGAGGTCTCCCTTCATCACCTGATCCATATTATTTCTGAAGGACTCCACAACCTCTTATCTCCTGTGGGAACAAAACTCCAGAGTGTTTTTTGATTTCCATTTGAAAAATACATTTTTGACTTCTTTTTTAAAGTTAAGATAGTCCTCTTCTGTAAATCTTACTCTTACTCCATGGCTTGCTGTGGAGCTGGGTAGCTGGCTCCTGGAGTCCTCCTTCTCTGGCTGCTTCTTCTCCTCCCAGATTTCTCCTTCTATAGATTCTCTCTGCCTGCCAGCCCCGCCTATCCTTCCTCCTGCCTTGCAATTGGCCGTTCAGTTCTTTATTAGACCATCAGATGTTTTAGACAGGCACAGTAACACAGCTTCACAGAGTTAAACAAATACAACATAAACAAAAGTAACGCACCTTGAAATAATATTCTACAACTAACATATATATTATACATATATTTATTATTATAATATATATATTAAACTAATGTGTGCTAACTGGATTTAGAAAAGAGAGCAAGGAGGGCTACTATTAGGCGATGAAGGAGGACAATGCAGGTAAAATACAGGAGCTGTGAAAGAGGGTATAAAGCTAATTGTTGTTTTAGCTTTAACTCTGTCCCATGTGTGTATATGTGTGTGTATGTGTGTGCATATGTGTGTGCATATGTATGTGTGTATGTGTGTATGTATGTATGTGTGTATGTGTGTCTATATGTGTATGTGTGTATGTGTATGTGTGTGTATGTATGTGTATGTGTGTGTGTGTGCGTGCATGCGTGTGTGTGTGTGTGTGTGTGTGTGTGTGTGTGTGTGTGTATGTGAGAGAGAGAGATGGATAGGCTCACAAAAATGTAATTGACAGTGCAGGTGTAAAACTCTAAGTGAAGCTCCCTGGCTTCAGAGTGGCAGTTCTAACTTATAGAAGTTCACTGAAATGGATGGAGTTGGGACAATTGTTTATTTAAATCACTATGTTTTTCTGGTTGTGTGATGCTTTCGTTTGTGATTCCATTACAATAAAGTGATTTTCATATCAAAAATAAACAGAAAAGTCTCTTTTAGTTCACAGTAACAGAATCTCAGGCTACCATATCCATTGCCTTTGTGCCTTTGTGAGGTGGTCTCTTGTGGCAGACAGCATGTATCTGAAGAGGCCTGTTTTACAGCTGGGAAGAGGTGGAATTCTCAATATCCCTTTCTGAGGGTGTCCCCACCTCTTACAGGTTCTACCTCGGCACCAGGCTGAGGATGAACATTCAATAGATGGGCTTTGGGGAGATCTTCTTCTTCTTCTTCTTCTTCTTCTTCTTCTTCTTCTTCTTCTTCCTCTTCTTCTTCTTCTTCTCCTCCTTCTTCTTTTTCTTCTCTGACACAGGGTTTCTCTGTGTAGTTTTGGTGCCTGTCCTGGATCTCGCTCTGTAGACCAGGCTGGCCTCGAACTCACAGAGAGCAGCCTGGCTCTGCCTCCTGAGTGCCTGGCTGTTGGGAGACATTCTTGATCCAAGTGATAGTGATCTCTCTCTCTCTCTCTCTCTCTCTCTCTCTCTCTCTCTGTGTGTGTGTGTGTGTGTGTGTGTGTGTGTGTGTGTGTGTTAGCTTTGTCAGTTTATTGCTGGGTCCTCTATTCTTTCGGGTTGGTCTAGTTGTTTTATGCCAGTAACATGCTCAGAATGTGTTAGGTAAGGTTGCTGGATCCCAGAAAGACTGGTATGCTATGGAAGTGCTGGCGGTGCTTGATATTAGAAATACTGGCCAGGCAGTGGTGGTGCACGCCTGTAATCCCAGCACATGGGAGGCAGAGCCAGGTGGATCTCTGTGAGTTCAAGGCCAACCTGGGCTACAGTGTGAGTTCCAGGAAAGGTGCAAAGCTACATAGAGAAACCTTGTCTCGAAAAACAAAACAAAACAAAACAAAAAACAAAACAAAAAACCAAAAAAAAAAAAAAGAAAGAAAGAAATACTGAAGAGGGGGTCAGAGAGATGGCTCAGAGGTTAAGAACACTGGCTGCTCTTCCAGAGGTCTTGAGTTCAAGTCCCAGCAACCATGTGGTGGCTCACAACCATCTGTAGTGAGATCTGGTTCCTTCCCTCTTCTGACCTGTAGGCATACATGCAAGCAGAACACTGTATACATAATAAATAAATGAATCCTTTTTTTAAAAAGAAATATTGAAGAAAAACCACTGAAACAGAACACTAATTTCAAGGGTGAAAAGCACCAAAAATCTATCTGATGGACTCAGAGGTTGTGTGCTTGGTGTGAGCCTTCCAAAGCTACAGAATAGTGAAGTTGCATTTAGAAAATTCAAGCTAGGACAAGAAAGATGGTTCATCAGTTAAGAGCACTGGCTGCTCCTCCCGAAGTCCTGAGTTCAATTCCCAGCACCCACAGAGTGGCTCACAACTGTTGGATGTCCTCTTCTGGTGGGCAGATATACATGCAATATAAAACACCCATATACATAAACAAATACATCTTGTTTGTTTGTTTGGTTTTGGTTTTGGTTGTTTTTTGTTTTGTTTTGTTTTGTTTTGTTTTGTTTTGAGACAGGGTTTCTCTGTGTATTCCTGGCCATCCTGGAACTAGGTCTTGTAGAATATGCTGGCCTGGAACTCGTAGATTTGCCTGTCTTTGCCTCCTGAGCATTGGGATCAAAGCTGTGCACTACCACTGCCAGGCCAAGTAGATATTTTTTTAAAAAAGAAAATTAGTGCTAATTGCTGAGTATGTTCAGGGCAAAATCCCACCTGATTGACTTCCATGGCATGGATCTTAAATGTGCTGCCAAGACAAAATGTATTCTATGATCAGAAAATAGCAGCCCATAATTGAATCTTGTATGGATGTGAAGTCAGTTGATGTTTTTTGCTTCATCTGTTCTGTATTGTTTTTACTCAAAACAAACAAATAAACAACACCATACACTTGAGACCTTCAGCAACAGCAGGTCTGCCAGATCCAGAAGACAATGGAAATCATAAGCCCAGAGGTGCAAATGACTTCAAAGAAGTAGCTAATAAAGTGACTAGAGACAGCAGTGGGGAAGACAGAAGTTTGCCAGATGTGTCCTCTTCAGTCTGTTTTCAGTAGAAAAGTAAGTGCTGAAGACGCCCAGGTTTGAATGGGGAAAACTCCTGGTAGTCCTGGAAAAGTTGCTGGTGATGAGGTGGGTGTTCAAGCTTTGGGTATTTTAAAGGTTTATTTATTGTTGTTGTCTTATGTGTTTGAGTGTTCCTATCTACATGTACCTGTGTATATGCATGCAGTACCAGCACAGGGCAGAAGAGGGCGCTAGAATCACAGAAGCTGGAGTTCTGAGGTCTGTGAGAGGCAGTGTGGGTGCTGGGCAGTGAATCTGGACCATATGCAGAACAGCCAGTGCCCTTAACCACTGAGTTCTCTCTTCAATCCCAGGTGCTGACGTTGAATGAGCTGTAAAATTAGTCCAAGAATCTGTTTAAAATTCAGATTTTGATATTTATTATTTTTAAAGCTTTATTTTTAAATTATGTATATGTGTGTGTGCCTGTATGTGGGTATGGGCACTGAGTGTGGGTGCCGGAGGAGCAACCACTGAGTCATCTCTCCAGTCCTAAAATTCATATTTTTATAGTGATAAATAAAAATTCACATTTATGGTAAAAAAAAAAAACTCTACCAAAAGTGAATATTTAAATTAGACTTATTAAAGGGGAAAGAAATTTTAAATGGTAAAATTATGACTCTCATATAGACATGACATGAATATGGCTCAAAGATTTTTGTTGTTTTTAATTTATTTATTTATTATGTATACAGCATGTATGACTGCAGGCCAGAAGAGGGCGCCAGATCTCATTACAGATGGTTGTGAGCCACCATGTGGTTGCTGGGAATTGAACTCAGGACCTTTGGAAGAGCAACCAGTGCTCTTAACCTCTGAGCCATCTCTCCAGCCCAAGATTTTTTTTTTTTTAATTCACTAATGAATGAGGGAACCAGGAGATGCATTACAATGAGTTCAATGGAATGTCCAAAGGCAGACAAATATACAAACCATTCAGCAATGCTGCAATAAATTCCCCTCCTTGTCTTCCCTTTTCATCTCCTTCCCCTCCCTCGTCCACCCCCCACTTCCCTTTGGCAACATGGGGACTATATCTAGGGCATCATTTGAGGGAAGCCAAGTGTTGTACGGGTTAGTTACAGCCCCAGAAAGGAAATCAAATTCTATGTTGATACAAAATTGGCCTATTGTACAGTGGGCAGAGAGAAGTCATCAGAAACTCACCACATGAAATTTATTTGAGTGTCTGAAAATAACTATTTGTATTTATATCAATTTTGCAAGAATCCACAAGTCTTTAGAATCCTTCAACAGCTCAAAGAAGAGGGTAGGTCCCATAGGATCTGATAAATGGGGGTAGTGGGGAGGGAGTTTTCTACTTTCAAGTAATCTTTTGGCTGCAGCTTCCCTTCGACAATGACCCTGGTGCTGAAGAGGTGGCTCAGTGGATTAAGAATACTTGCTGTGAAAACACGAGGACTTGAATTCAAATCCCCAGCACTGACCTAACCTGGGTATGGCTTCGACTATAACTCCAACACTGTGGGCGGTTGAGACAGGGAAATCACTAGGGTGGGGCTTGCTGGCCAGAAAAGGGTGTTGGAACTAGAGTTTCATATGTTTATGAGCTGCCATGTGGGTGCTGAAAATTGAACCAGGATCCTCTGCAAGAGCTGCACATGCTCATAACCACTGAGGCATCTCTCCAGCCCCTGAATGAAGTTGTATGTGTTAATATTTAATACACTTTGTGGGGCATGGTTGGGATAGAGTCTTGATTTTGTAGCCCTGGCTGGTCTGGAACCTGATATATAAATCAGAGTAGCCTTGAATTTGTGTCGGAGGCCAGCTCCGACCTGCCGAAGGGTTCTTGTGGGGAGGAGTGAGGAATGAATAAATATTGGATAGAAATATAGACGGAGACAACAGAGACATAGGATAGCTTCAGGAGGGCCCTGGGTCGATACCCAGTCACCCCAAGTTTAATCATGATAAGCTTTTTATACATCAGCAAGAGAAGGTGCAAAAGACTGCTCCTCTCGAGGTCGACGGTACAAAGCACCAACAAGTGTAGACGCTTCAAAACACCTGGTAACCACACCTTTGGCCAAATCATCCTGAGAGCCGATCCCCCCAAAAAAGTTAATAAAAATAAAACAGTTTTGTGTTTCCAAGGAGACGTTATATAAGGGAACTTGCGTCCAATCCTATATCAAAAGCTTATAAAAGCTTGGGTTGTCTGAATTTTAATGAACAGATGTCAATTTTGAATAAACCAGGTTTAAAGTTCTAGTTGGATCTACCCTGTGGATGTGAAAAGCCAAAGCCAGCGGTGGCTCCCTGCAAATGGCCGGGCAAACTGTGTGCGCCTGCCTGCAGGTACCCAGGTGGGGCGGGTCCCGCCGAGCCGGGAGGAACGGCGGTAGGGGATGGTTTTTAACTGACTAGGTCAGGAAGCCTCGAAGGGTTGGTGGATGCTCCTGACGAGAAGACGGGCGGATGGAAAGGGGCGGCCCGGGAAGGCTTTGGGGACCAATGGCGGGGTGAGTCCTCCCCGAACCTTGAGGGCTCAACCGCCCACACCGAGTTAAGGACCAGGAGGCCGCGCCTCAGGGCGGGGAGAGGGGCAGGACCAACAACGCCTTGGGACCGCTGGAGCCCAACAGTCGCCCACGCGCAAAGTGGTCCCTGCAGCATCACAACCCTCTCGAGCCACACTGGAAACCCCTCTGCCCCGCACACAATCCCAGAGTTGACTTTGCCAACCCGTGTTTCACTTACCTACGGCCTCCTCGCCGGAACACCTGCGGCACCCCAGGCGGACAGGCTGGAACCCCCGGGGCGGTCTGGCCGCACCCACCCGGATGCATAAATGCCGTAGCCACTTCCGGCCCGGTAGCCGGCCAGGAGGATGTAAACCCCTCCTCCCCATGGCGTGTACCTATGGGCCGCGCCATTTTGTACGGAAGCCTCTAGGGCAGCTGTTCCCTCCCCAGGTTCTCTGTGAGAGAGACGGCGGGTTGCAAAGACTTAATGTCTTCAGAAAAGTGGTGCTTTCTGAGATGGCGCTTTTGTCTTTTGCTTTTGGTTTGGAAGAATGAGCCTACTGAACTTTCACAAATGCAATATAAGACGTGTAATTTTTCTCTTTTACTCTGGGTAGCGTTTCTCTACTACATTATTTTTCTTATATTTGGGCAAGAAATTAAGAAAACTTTAAAGAATGTGTGCTTCGTTAGAATTGTATATTATCTTATGGCCATTAATAATTTATACCATTTCTCTTTTTTTAAAATGTCTCCACTTATACCTTGAAGCGTGCCTGAAGAAGCCAGCAGAGGGAGTTAGATCCATCCCCTGGGACTGGAATTATAGAAGGTTGTGAGCCACTGTATGGGGTTTGGTAATCAAACCTGGGTCATCTGGAAGAGCAGCCAGTGCTCTTCACTGCTAAGCCATCTCTTCTGTCCCTTACATCCTCTTTTATAACAACCACAATATTGTCTGTATATGAGGCCATTCATCGAGGACTGATGGGTTTTTGTTTTGTTTGTTTGTTTGGGAGGGGGGTTGTGGTAGGGTCTTGTGTAGACAGTCTGACCTCCAGCTCTCAACATGTAGCCTTGAATTCCTGATCCTCCAGCTTCCATGTCCGAAATGCTAGGATTATAAGCAGGCATGTACCACCACACCCTTTTGATGCAGTGGCTGGGATGGAACCCAGGCTGCGGCGATGAATTTGAAGCCAGCCTGAGTTACATAAGACCATATCTCGAGAGGGAAGAAGAGGGGTTGTTTCTATAAACTTTCATAATGTTTTTTCTGTCCACTAAAAGAAGCTTAAGAGCTAATTGGAAACACACAACACACACACACACACACCACACACAAATGTTAGAAGTGAGAAAGGATATCTTCTTTTAAAGATGGAGAACTTTAGGGGAAGGGCCTATAATAATCTTAGAACTTCGTAAAGTCCTCTTAGACTGATGGTGATACTCTCACACACCACACAAAGGCACAAGTCAGTGAACAATCATGGGTTGAGTCAGCACTCCTTTTGATCTTGAGGGAGTCGCTGAAGGATTGAGCTGAAGATGTGTGACTAAAGAGACAAGAAAATCTAAGGCTCTGTATAAGGTGAACTGGACACACGCCTATAATCGCCGCACTGGGAGGAGGGAACCTGAAGACCAGAAGCTCAAGGTTATTTGTCATACTAGTAATGAGTTTCAGACCAGCTTGGCCTACATTACAGAGAGACTTGTTTATAAAAGAGAGGGAAGGAGGGAAGAAAGGAAGGAAGACAGACTTAGAGAAGAATCAGCAAGGGTCAAACTTCTTGGGAGGAGAGTCTATCTATAGAAGAGCGCTCATTCGGAAAAAGAGAAAAGTTTAAGGTGTTTGGTCTGTCAGAGAGAAAGCTGAGTGATGTCTCTGTCATTCTGTACTGCTTTTGTCCTAGTGGATTCTCTGGAGGAGTGTAAATAGATAGAAAATTCTGAATCCAACTTTGCAAGAAAAACGGCACAAGGACATTTCTGGATCTGCTGGAGCTGGAGGGTGAAGGTAGACAGATGACATGTAAGCCACAGAAGAAACATCACTGCAAGAGACTTCAGTTGAAGGTGATAGCTTGAAGCTGGGTGGCAGGTTACCTGCCTGTAATAAAAGTTCTTGGGAGATGGGGCAGGAAGACCAGGAGTTCAGCCATCCTCAGTTAATGAGAGAGACGTGTCTAAAACAACACACACACACACAACACACACACACACCACACACACGGGGGGGGGTGCGGGGGAGGGGAAGAGGAGGGAAGGAGAGAGAGTGGGGAGGAACCGCATACAACTCTATTTCCTTCTGAAACAATTGTTAATGCCCCTTAAAGGACAAGTATGGTCTTACATACTATAACCCCAGCACCGGGGAGGCTAGAGCTACATATTCGTGGGGGCCAACACAGGCTCCCAGAAAGGCCTCACTCAATGTCAGAAAGCCTGAGCTTGCTTTACCCAGCAGAGATGCATAATA